>NW_010317803.1:38361-51039 GCF_000700745.2 Antrostomus carolinensis
CAACAGCAATTTAATCAGTTTAGGTGCATCTGTACTACCTGTCACTTTGCTGGCTGTATTTTTTTTTTGCCTGGGTGACTTGAGGCATGTATGACCTAGCTATATTTTTTAAATTAAGGCATACTCCATTGAAGTAAAGATTACACATGCACATGAATAGATAGATATGTGCGAGAGAGAGAACATTAAAAAAGCCAACAACCATTCTCTGAGTGATTTTGGTTTTTGTTGCAAAATCAAGCATTCAAAATTGAGGCATGCTGGAAGTAAACGTAACATCTTCCCCTTTTTGCATTCCTTTCGGTCTTTACTTACAGGATCATGTTGTTGTGGACACCCAATTTGTTTGTGAGGCAGAAACAATCATTAAGTGAAACACATTTCTATAGTTAGAAAATTCTGTAATCTACGAAACCCCTGTTTTAGTTGCTAAAAAAATTAAGCTTTCTGTTGAATAATGAAGAGGAAGTAGAGGGTGTAGTAATTAAAGAACTTGCATGCCACCATGGGTACTTGGGCTGTGTTCCCATCTCTGCAGCAGGGTTCTAGAGTGATACATTCTTCCTAAAAACCAGTGAGTATGTTATAGAAGTGAGTGCTGGACAGCATAAGTAATGGATTGTTATCAGTGTATACTTTTATATTGGTCTCTTTGTGTCTCTGAGAACAATGGCTTTGAAAGCTCATCACTATATGTGGTGGACTGTGAATCCCTCTAAAAAACTGTTAGAAGGAAGTAGAGGGGGTAAAGAGAAGATATTTTAGAAACAAGGCATTTTGTTCACTTTCTTTAGCAGCATCTGATCGTGCTAAGGAGGGTATAAGTAGCATCTAGCTCCTCCAGCTGTCAGCTATTTAGAGAGATACACACCAGAAGTTCTGTGGACAACAAATGACTGGATCCCACGCAGGATGCTCTTCTTGGCAAGAGAAGAAATGGGAGTGAGTGGGTGAGCCTGTGTGTGTTCCTGTGCAGGATGGGATGGGCAATTACAAAAATGGGAGATAGAGAGGGAGAAAAATTAAGATGGATGGAGGTAAAAATACCTGATAAATGCCAGCTGTCCTACTTGGATGGTGTGGGATTGTTGCCCAGGGTAGTCTCAGTGCTTTGTCTAGTCTGATTTTAACCCTATAAACTTTTTTAGTGTGACTGATGTAACCTAAGCTACAATAAGCTCTGTATAAACATCTGGATATGTATTATTTTCAGCCTGTAACTAGCGACCTAAGAAAACCTGATAATGAGAGCTATTTGTTGCAATACAGCTTGCTGGGAAAAAAGCAAAACAAAACTATTAGACTGTCCTCTGTTGAAAGCAGAAGCTTTTCAGGGATGTATTTCTTTAGATGAAAATTTTGTTAATATGTTCTTTAAAGCTCAGCAGTGTTTTTGGGGATGGATCAAAGAGTCTCATAGAACCCACAAATAGCCAGATGGTTTGGGGGCTCCCCTCAGATGCCACCTATTTCCCCAACAGAAGTTGGAAACGCTGTGGTACTAGTTTTGAAATTTATATTTGTGTAATATTTTCCTTCTACCTTGAACTAATTTATTTTTCTTTCTTGTGCGATTTCTGTTCATTGGTGCTCTGACACTGAAGTGATGTTTGTGGGGGGAGGGGGGGTGGTGGAGCAGGGAAGAGGCAGTCTCCTTGCCTTTGTGTTCCAGCTGGTCTAGGTCGTGTTGCCAGTGCTAGATGAAATCTCCCATTTCCAGTGGAGAGTAGTGCTTGAGCAAAGTGGCACAGAATTCCTCACCCTTGCAGGTTTCCTTCCGGTGCTGCTATTTCTGTCATCCTTTAACTAAAACATGCTTCATTACCATATATATGTAGTACATATCTCAGATGCTGAATTATCCGTCTCTCATACCATAGTCTTTGGCTCTGGTACTCCTTTTACAAAAGGTTTCTTTGCAATACAGCCTGCAGTGAGAAACTGGCATCCTGCAGCTTCAACTGTCACACCACTTGAGGCCGTGCTGTACTAGTGTGGAAATACAGTGTTATTTTAGTCTGGTTTCCTAAGGAAATGATGCTTCTGCAATCACTCTGTCTGGCCATTGCCCCTTTGGTTGCCTGGCCAGCAGCCACCACATTTGGTGGGAGCACTGAAGTCCCAGAGACCCTGAATTCCTACAGAACTTGTTTCTCATCCCTGCTGAGGTATAAGGAGTGGTCCACTAGCTGGTAGGCTTGGAGCTCTGAACCTGCCACAACACAGGCTGCTTCTTTCTTGGCCAAAGCAAGGCATGAGGAGAGAAGGAAATGAAAGGTGTTACAGGGGGTAAGGAAATATGACAAAAATCTGAGCACATCAGAGGAGGGAGTGTGAGAGAATGCGGAGAGAACTGAGGGTGATGAGATGACATTATTATGGTGAATATTGGGGGGAGGGGGACACATGAAGGGGAACATGAAGCCTCATTTCCTACTCATTTATTTCTGTAGTTCTGCTGATTGTAGAACAATGTATTTTCAGGTAGCTGTGAATATCAGATGTCCTCTTTTTATCTTCCTGCTGCTACATTTCAGAGTATTACATCTAGTGTAGGGGCTGATAAGTGGGTAAGAAGCATCTCAGTGCAAGAAGAGGTGTTATACATAGCACCTGTGTATCTGTTTATTCTCTTGATCACATACTGCTTTCTGTCTCTTTTGAGGATTTTTGGTAGCTTGGGCTGTCACAGAGTAGCTACATTCTGATTTCTGTGCAGGAGGAGATGAGAATGCAAAGATGAAGACAGCAACAAAATGATTCAGAGTTAGTCATCCTGAAGACCACTCAGATTTCTTTCATCCTCACAGTACCCACCATACTTCTGCCAGTACCCTGGAGGAGTCAATGACAGACGGTGTGTTGCCATCCCGAGTGCTCACTTTTGGTGACTGATAAAAAAGGGGAGGGAGGGTGAAATGTGGCATCTAGTTAAAACTATGCAGACCTAATTAGAACTTAAAGGATGACTTAAGGAATGAATTCGTCCAGGGTGCAGATGACTTTTGTATGACCAACCTGAAGTTTAGAAGAAGGAAAAAAAAGTGTGATTCTTCAAGTGATGCAGGCATTTCCCTATTTTCACTTTTTTGTTTTCTTCCGTAGTTGTCCCTGGCTGATAGGCTGACGAAGAGATAAACAGCCTACAGAGGAGAGAGAGGAACAGAAATATGTGTGTGCACATGTGTGCATGCATACATGTTTGTGTGCATCTGACTACTTTAAACGTAATCCTTGCATCCCTGTCATTAGCTTTTTCTTTGGCACTTTACAGTGAGTAGCTGGAGTTTCTTGTCTGTCCTGTCCAATAAATAGCACATCTGTGTTGGGAGCAATTTACACCTTCTCTGTTGTATACAGGCTGTCAGTGAGGGAGTGTGGTGCTCCTTCCCCTTTCTTTGTTTCCACCTTCCGATTTTCAGGGCTGCCTGGTGTTTAAAGCTCACCTACTCCTGATGTCTGCACTTGCTCTGGTGCTAGTGTTTGCAGCTCCAGTGGTGTTTTATTGCTGTTGGGTGCCTTGCTTTACACCAATTCCCTCACATTTTGCTCAGAGATGAGGGTGCTGGGAAAAAGTGTCCAGTTTGAGGAAGCAGGCTTTTTGCATCCATGTGACTAGCACAAACACTCTTTGAATCACAGGCAGAAAGGAGGATTTTACAAGACAAGGAGGCTGTTGGTGTCTCAGGAGACCTGCAGCACTGGAGGAGCTTGTGCGGGTGTAGTGCAGTTTGAGACCCTGGGGAATGACAGGAGAGTGAGGTGCTTCACAATCAGAGAGACGTTCTTTAAGCAGTTCATGCTCCTTACGTATATTATCACTATTGTGCTTTTATTGAGCTTCTTTGCTGGAGACCAAGTGTCCCAATATGTCCTCTGATCAGTTGCTGCAAATGGACCTGGAGTGTATTTTCCTTCCATCTGTTTGTTTGTGTGGGTGTGCTGCATGCTTTGAAGCCAGGGCCTGTCTTCAGTGGTATTAAATATATTGGCAGGGAAGACTTAGTTGATGCCGTACTACTCTCCATCCCAGCATAATGCTATGGGGACCTACACTGCATTTTCTGAAAGTTGCAAAACCTGTTAAAAATCACTGTGAAAAGGGCCTAGGAACCCATGGACCAGGGCTTAGCCATGTTTTCCATGTTATAGAGTATAAAACTGTAAGTAGCTAGCAGGATGCTAATATGAGCCCTCCTATGCAAGAGGGACAAACATCTTACAAGTAATGTAAACAGGACTGTCATCAGTGAGATACGTGAAATAATTGTTCTTCTGTATGCAGTGCTCATGAGACTTCATCTGAAGGACTGCATTCAGACTGGGGCATTGCACTTCAAGAAAAATGTAGATATTTGGAAAAAGTCTCTAGGAAACCAGCAATAATAAGCACAGTCTAAAACTCACAGATCTCTAAGGAACAATAAAGCAAATGTCCTTATCTAGGGAGGAGAGACATAGCAGAAGTCTTCAAATATGTAAAAGATATCTGTAAAGAGGAAGGAAATAATCTTTCTTCTATGATAGAGCAAGAAATAACAGACTTCAATATTGCAACTGAAAATGTGGGTGTGTATGTATATGTATGTTAGAGAATTACAGATTGCTAGGAAGGGAATGTTTAGAAGACTGATAAATCAGGCCAGTTTTAAACTTTAAAATGAAACTTCACTGAACACATTAACTGGCAACACACTTTATGCTGATGGCTAATTCTCAATCATTACCATTAATTATTACTTTAGATACAAAACTGTTAGTCTTTAACATTTATGCCCAAAATTAACTATAACTATACAGTACCATTGAGCTGATTCTCTATAGTTAGCACTGACAGCTACTGTCTGTGATGGTCTTAGCTGCAGAAGAAGAGGTGAGAAGAAAAGGATGAGAGAAGTTGGAAGTGATGCTGGCTTGTCATTTTCTGTATTCAATTTCCCTTTTCATACCTGATGTTTTAATGCTAGTTTAACTCTCCCAAAAGTGAGAACTTCAATTGCTAACAGTGCTGCTTCTCTTGTTCTTTTTTTTCCCAGACATGCTTCTTGTGTATTTCAACACGATTCTCTGCCTGTTTGCATCCCTTATGCTTATCTTCTCCTTTGTTGCATCTTTTTGTTACTTGGATGTCTCCTATGAGCAACTAACCATGTCTTGGTTGCCTATTTGGTGGCCATGTTGCTCACATGCTTACTGAAATACCTATATATAACATCACAGTGTTGCAATACTGCTATTAGGTACAGTATTTCAGTATGTTTATATTTGGGCACATATATCCTGATTAATGCATTTGTAATTTATAGGTGTAACAAGCCCCTTATTTGACTACAGCAGATTTGTAAGAAGGAAAAAAACCAAACCCTAACTCTGTTGATAAAATTGAGCAGTAGTATATATTGCTTCCAGAGGCACCGATTCTTCATCGCTGCAAGTTGGACAACATCACCAAGAAAGTTGTAGGTAGTTTATCCTGCCTTGGTGCAGAGAGATGGCCTAGATAGCCTTTTGAATTTCCTGGCTGTCTTGCCTATTTTGTTACTTGGAGGGAAAAAAAATCATTTCTACTGTAGTTGAGAGCAACTGGAGTGTATGCCATGTACCACCCTGTGCAAGTTGTGCAGCACAGGCCCTGCATGTAAAAGTGACCATTTCTTTTGGCTGAGGAGAAGGCCATCTAATGGTCTGATGGTTCTGTTATGCCTTAGCCAGTGAGTTGGTTCGACACAGACCATGCAGCATAGGCTTTTTCAGGGTTAAAAGCAGAAGAATTGTTCCCCACAGTGTCTTCTTTTGTCCTTTCAATTTTTTAGCTTTGGCTGCTCTGACCTTCTTTTTCTCTTCATCTTCTGCACACTGACAAGGTATACATCTTAGGAAATTACACCTACCAGCAGCTCCCACATGAGCAGGCTTGGCCGCAGGAGACGTTTCACTCTTTGTCTGGCTGGCGGTGAGACACTTGTGTCATTGAAAGATTTTTTTCCCCCTAGATCTTTCTTTGCTTTTCTTTTAATTCTTTTTTCAGCGGTCGGGAGACTATAGCAAACACCGGTCACCTGACAGTTATTGCTGCGAGATGAACAGGTGATTACAGGCAAAAGCCAGGCAAGATGATAGGTGGAAGAGAGAAGAGAAGCAAAGGGGAGCCTGTGCACAGTGTCTATTAGAGAGCTCGCTTTTCATTAGCACAGAAGCCAGTTAAAAGGAGCAAAAGCAACAGTTTTTCTAGCTTTTCCTTTCTATGTTAGGCAAGATTTCTTTGAGTGCAAGAGGAAAATAAAAGTCTCTTTTCTGCTTTCATAGGTAAAAACCAAAATACTTCCCTATTTATCACAGCAGATATTTTAACTCCATCTATTCTCTGTCTCTTTTTACTTCAGCCTCAGGTATGATTTAGGTTTTAGAAGTCAGAGCTCTTCAGAAACAATTTCCCAGCTCTTTTCTTCCACACTAAGAATTCACGACATAAATGTTAGTTCTGCAGTGCTAATATTTATCACTAGTGTGTAAGGTGCTGGACTGGCAGACCTCAGAGATCTAAATCTAGATCTACAGAATAGATACAGTCAAGATGACAGTAGGTCACACATCCTTCTCTGTGATCGGCTGGTGTGTCTAAGCTCTTGCTGCTGTGAGAGTCACTAAAGGCAAGGGATTGCAGCAGTGTGTTATCTGAGGCAAGGCTCACACCTAAGCTGGGAGCAGGCTGTTCGCCTTCACCTTAGACTTGCCTACACTGATTCCAACCGTAGGGAGAGGAAGGTACGCTTATATTTTTGTTTCCATAAACGTAGTAGCTACTTGGATCCATAGTATCAGTTGCTAGGAGTTATGCTAGAGATTAATTTGGCTTAACAGAAAATCGGGCTAGTTGCAGAGTTGGTTAGAATGTTGTCTACCTATAAGAGGGGGCTGTTATGAATTATGGAAATCAGTTCTCAGCACATGCTATAGGTCACCACCATTTTATTCTGGTATCCTTAGTTAAACATATGTAGTAGAGGTACTGAAGTGTGAATTCTGTGACAGAATCATCAGAAAATTAAACCGTCGGGCTCCTTTCTTTCATTGGTGATTCAATAACTATCTAAGGTCAAGCAGGGAACCCTGATTTCTACAAACTTGGCCAGTTTTCTGGTTTCAGTAATCTTTCTGAGTCTGAACAAACCTTTCGTAAAAAGTCACATTGCCTGAAATGATACAAGTAGAAGCAGGTTCTGATTCTTTGCCTGAAAAGATCTGAGCAGCTGCCATTGATCCCAGCTTCTCTTGAGAGTAAAAGGGATAGACGCAGTTCCAGCCTTCGTGGAGGAAAGATCTCTGCAGCTGCACAGGATCAGTTTTCTCTTGTGATATGAGAGTCTGTCTGTCAGCACACTGCTTAGCCTGCTTAACCCTCTTTGATAAAGTACCCCAGGGGCAGGGATTAAAGTGTGAGACAAAAGGGGAGATGGTGGGTACTTGAATAACAGGAACTCCTCACAATGGTTGAGTTAAACCAAACCTAAGCATCCTTCATTTAACACAAAGCATATTCATAATTAACTGGTCTGGTAGAGGGTCCAAAGTGTGAGAAGGATCTTGTCCTAATTTCTGCGGCAGCTTTAGGAGAGAGGACGCTTGCTGGTGACCTGTGCAGGTAGCCAGGGGTATCTCTGCAGTACATTCAGCAAAGATTGAAGAGGCTAACAAGCTCAGGGCTGAAAGCAGTTGCACTAGTCGCTCCTGTGTAAAGCCACTATTGCCAGTATCTAAGCCTTTCCATTCTCTTATATTCACAGACTAGCAGACATAAGCCGAAAAAGATACTTTTTGCTCATAAAGCTGGTCCAACATAGGTTGGCTCATGCCTTTTCAGCAAGTCTGTAAGCTCTCTGGGGAAGGGACACTCTGCTTCTGTTAGTTTACATACTGCTGAGTACACTGGATTGTCCTTTATACATTATCTAGTAAACAGGGCCCATTCTAACATGTTATTGACAGTTTGCATTAGCAAATTCAGATGTTGCCTCTTTCCCAATTATAATTGATTAATGCTTATCAAAATGAGATGTATTTCTGTATTGTGTGTCCCCCTGCACTTAATTCTTCCTTGTTTCCATTAACATAGGACTGTAGGTGTGAAATTTCAGAAAGTAAAAGTCTGAACTTTGCAAGATTTCTGGACCCTAAATTGGATGGTTGACAGAACTGAATTTGTCACTCATCTTCTGTCAAAGCTCCCAGTCATTACTATTGCTTTTGGCTAACTTACTGCTAGCCCAGGCTAACTGGTTGTAATCAGCTTGCATTTCTCTTCTCACAAATGAACATCAAGGGTCAGATCTCCCTTCACAGATGTCAATCCACTGGCGTTTTTGAATTTACTCACCCTGACATAAATGAGCACAAAACTAGGCTCCAAAGCTTCTGTATTTTGCTTGTGGCAAACTGTGGTCCCTTGGAACTAAGCTGAAGAGAATTATGTTAGTGGTAACATGTAAGGCATATGCCTCGACTCTTGTAGGAACTGGACTTGCTGGGTGCTGAAGGAAAGTACAGAAGCCTTGATAATAGATTAGTCTTTTTTTCAAAGGTACAGAATAAAACTGAGAACTACAGAGCCTGCAGCAAGTTGGTTATATGCAGAAACAGTACTGCATAGCAGCAGCTGCATGCGTGGTCTTCAGCCATGTCCTGGATCAACCCTTCCCTTTCCCTCTGGATGAGCAGATACTGATAATTCTTTGGCGCCACTGGGTCTTACCTGCCTCTTGAGGCTGCCTGCAGAGAGGCAGTGATGACAAGGACAGTGGGACACCAGGGACTAGTCTCAGAGCAGTTAATTCTGCTGGCATTGCTGAGGAACTTACCAGCTTTTTTGTCGCTGCTGTCCTCAGCAGTATTTGAAGTGGCTTGCTAAAGACAAAGGTGTCTATATGCCAGTCCTATGCACTCTACAGCATGCAATCCCCTCTGGTTTATTTTATTTTATTTAATACACTATTTTAACATCGTAAGTGGAACCTGTTCTCACCCTCCTTCTTGTTCTTGCAGAAGTACATTAAAAAAAAAAAAAAAAAAAAAAAAAAAAGAATGGGACTGTTTTAAACCTTGAGAGAAAGAGTTCAGTCTGGGAAAAGCTTTTGGGTGACAGGCTGCCATAGCTGACCTTATTCTCTTAACCTCATTATATGGCAATGCCCTGGCTAATGCTGTACCTCGTTAAGACTCTCCTAGGTGGACCCAGGGCTGTCATCTCTCTGGCAGTCATTCTGAATTGCTAAAAGTGAATGGAGATTCCACTTTGAATCCAGTTTTAGAGATGTGTGGTTTTAGAGCAGAGATGACTTTTTCAATTCTGAGTGCAGCAAAGTAATTAACAACTAAGATTTAATAGGAAATAGAGAGCTGTACTTGCTGACACAAATAAGGTAGAGTACAGATTTTTCCTGGGCTTGAAGCCAACTGGTTCTCTTTCTGGTATTCTAAAACTCAGAAACAGTTTCAGTGGTGGCCAGTGATAGGACAGTGGGCAACGGGCACAAGTTGGAACACAGGAGGTTCTGCTTAAACATGAGGAAAGACTTCTTTACTGTGAGGGTGCCAGAGCACTGGAACAGGCTGCCCAGAGAGATTGTGGAGTCTCCTTCTCTGGAGATGTTCAAAACCTGCCTGGATGCAATCCTGTGCAACTTGCTCGAGGTGAACCTGCTTTGGCAGCGGAGTTGGACTAGATGATCTCCAGAGGTCCCTTCCAACCCATACTATTCTGTGATTCTGTGATTATTTCTCATTTCTGTAGAATATGGAGTCTCTCTCTTTTTTTAGTAAAAGAAACAGCTGTGTAGGAAATAAGACTACTTTTCTTATATCTGTAGGGACCAACTTACGATGGGAACCATTATCCTTTAAGGTACCCATCTTGGTTCTGAAGACACAAGGGCATTTAGAAAGACTGTATGTTTACCCAGATGAACTAAACTAATAGGAAAATAACACCTCTTTTGAAGTCGATCTGGTGGGAATAATGTTGTTGAAACTTCACTTCTGACTATAAACTTCCCCTTGCCACCCAAGAGGGGAAACGACATTTGAAATCTGCCCTCTTCCTGCAGTGGTGCTGCTAAATAAATGAGTCACCTGTGAATTACAGGGCAGTAAATACATCCTCTGACACCTAATAAAGCAAGGCAGAGTGAAGTTCCAGTACTTTATGGTGTCACCATACCCCTATGATGTATTTATAGTCAGCTTCATTTTTTTTTTTTTTTTAATATTTTTATGTTGTACTCCTACAATTTGGTTTTCTTGGCCTTTCTCCTTTTTGCCTAAGGCAGTTTACCCAGTGGTTTGCAGTGAAGGAAGGTTGGTAGGCAGAACTTAGACTGAATGACTCTCCAGCCCAGGGACAACACACAGCAACTCTCTGTTTCTCCTGTTCAGGAACTACGTTTTCTGTAGTTCATTTCTGGCCAGGGCAGTTTGAAGTGATGCTCCTCTCTTTTGTATATCCCCTGCACATAAGCTGGTACCTCTGTATGTGGGGAAGGGTTGGTGGCAGACTGAGTGAGGAAAGGATCAGTGACTTGTTTTGGACCATGGAGGGCTCTGCCTTCTGCAGCAGCCCAAGAAGTGGCCAGCATGAACAGGGGCTCAAGTACTGAGAAGAGAAGAAGATGTGGTCTGTCAGACTGTTAAAGGGGAATTAGGAGCCCAAGGATGCTATCATAGTTTAGTCAACAAAGAAGGTCCCTCTTCTGGTTTTTCTCTTTCAGCAACAGGGCAAATAGCTGCAGGAAAGTGGCAAGGAGTTAATCCATGCAGTTCCCCTGCTCTTCCCTCTGGAATTGTGCTTCCTAAAACACATAAATTTTCCATACAAATGGATGAGTTTTCCACCAGTACCCTCTGGAGAAGCAGCATTGAGTCCTCAGTGTTTAGATCTAGAGTCCTTTTTTAAGTGTAATGCATGATATGTTCTGTCCTTTTGTAATACTGTAGCTAGAGAAAAAGAAAAGTAAAAGAAAGAAAAAGTAAAACGATGGGAAGCAGGTCATTGTTGCATTGGTGATAACTAGCTGGGTCTGAAATTTACTCAGAACAGATTTCCTGTATTTTACAAATAAGCTATTCAGTGATACGTATTTAATACACATCCTTCCCCCTTTCCCTTAATCCAAGCACCCTACAGTTTAACTACACAATAACTATTTAAGAGTACACTGTCTGTGGACTGGGTGAAAGTCAGGACATCTGTGGCGAGGGATTCAAGGTGGATGCCAGCAGTATTCTTATGGGTCAGCAGCCTTTCAAGAGTGATACGCCAGGTTATATTCCCCCTCTTCTGTCAAGTACAGTTAGGAGCAGGGGACAGCTTCTTCATGAAGACAGGGTTCTTCTGGTTATCCCACCACATGTATGGTAGCAATTCCAGTTTCTTCAACAAAACTCAGGGCCAGGAACAGTTGTCTTGCACAGATAAAACTACTCTGTGCCCTGTGCATGGCACTGCAAATCTGCCAGCCAGCAGGCACCTGCACCGCAGGTTACTCACCGCTCTCTCAGGCTGTGTGCCCTCTTGTGAGGAAGGCTTATGTTCACACTTTAAGGCTAACAAATGGCCACCAAATCAGCCAAACGTTTATACTAACAGCATGTACTGGTTAGGATGCAGAATCTCAGTGTCTGTTCGGTTCAGATCCCACGTCTATCAGTCACTCACTGGCTCAATGCCTCTGAGCTGCTATTTCCTTATCTGCAGAACAGCAAAGTAATACCTAAAGCTGTTGAATAGCTTCATTAATAAAAGATTTTAAAGCACTTTGAGATTCTTAGGTGGCAGATGTTGGATAAATTTGAAAGTAATATTCTTGCTTTCCAGCTTTACCATCCACAATCATTGATTAAACACAGCAAAACACTGAAGTATTTCTGACTGCTCTGGCCCCCAATTTAGATCACTTAAACTATAACACAAGTTACTAGAAAATAAATTACAAGCATATCAGGCTCAGCTAGAAGTACTAGGTGTGCAACTCAGCATGATCATTACAAGCTACTGATGTGTTGTACCAAATTGAGATCAATGATCGAAAACACTGCATCGCTGTGTTAGGGAAATACTTATGAAATGAGTCAAGCAGGTTTCTGAGGCGCATGTGTGCACACACAAACATGGATCTAGAGGCAAAGACAAGGAAACTTACAGTCATAAACAATTTATTCCGGTTTGAATGAATAAATGAAGGAGAGGGAGGCAGTGCAGTGCAAGGCGAGTCCTGGGGCTGGCTGGCTCCTTTTCCAAAGCTGCTCACTGACTCCCTGAGCGATCTTGTGTAAGTCACTTCACCATTGGTGCCTGGCTTCCCCAGTGTGGCTGGGGATTTTTGCCATGCAAATTGATAGGCAATAAGTTGCTAGACAATGCTACCGCGTTTATTTATTAATTCATGGGCTGCAAACTCTGGCTGCAGTCCTCACTCTCCGAGGGTTAAGTGCAAACATACCTGTTTGGACACAGCCTATTGTTGCAGAAGCATTTATACATATATTTATATATATATACACACACGCACATATATTATCTCTAAGAGCGTTCTGGAGTTCTAATGAGCGCTGTCACTCCTGCTTCTCACCTTGCTCCCGTCCAGCTGGGGCCGCGGGGTTAATTTAGCGCGTCCCTGGAGCACGGCA
>NW_010317804.1:0-1949 GCF_000700745.2 Antrostomus carolinensis
GAGGGTATAAAGGAGGCAGCGCGGCTCCGCCTCAGGGACTTCGATGTCGGAGACAAATTCTCCCACTTGCCGCTGCCCAAAGCCTCGGTGCTGCTGCCGCTGGTGGTGCGGGAGGGGACGCTGCACCTGCTGCTCACTGTCCGCTCCATGCAGGTGGGTGAGGCGGGGCCGAGCTCCCCAGCCCTCGCTCGGGGGTCGCACAAGCCCCACCCGCGTGTTCCCCGTCACCGCACGGTCACGCTTCGTGCTGTTCAACCCGCAGCACAAGGTGAGCAGCCGATGTTTGTGCACACCCGTCACTCGAGTGTTTACATGCTGGAAAAATGCCAGATACCCAGAAACCTGTGACAGTAAAAGATAATTTCCAAACCAGAAAAGGAAACTTTGGTTGTTTAAGTTAAATAAGAGAACTGACAATGCAGTGCAGCTTTTATTAATGTGACTTTTCAATCTGCATCTAATATTACCCTTCTCTCCCTTTCATCTATGAAAGGAAAGGCAACAACTTAACTCCCCCAGAACTCTTCTGCCAGCGTTTTTTCTTTTACAACTCTTGTTTTCCACCACCCTCCACCCCAGTCTGCTGCCCATATTCAGAGATCATTTACTTGTCTGTTTTTCTGTTGCAGAAAAATTGAGGTTTTTTGCTGTCTTGCTTAGAAGTTTTAAGATGTAATAATTACAGTTACTTATCTGATAAACTGATTGTAAATGGGCTTTTTAATGGTCTTTGATGCGCAAGCCTATTGCTATAATGTACTTAAAGGTATGTTCTTTAAATATGTATTTTAGAAGTTCTTGGTATTACCTTGAGTATTTTATTCTCACAATTCAAGTAGTCTGCCAAGATTCATCAGTCAGACTTTTAGGCAAGCAGGATGATGAAAGATGTAAATTTTGAAGTATTAAAGCAGAATGTATAGTATGAATTACACAATACTGTACAAGTGTTGTGTGTATTTTGATAGTGAGGGTTTATGGATTGGTTGGGTATAGGCCCAGCTTTTTCTTGTGTAGCTCTTGGTAAGGCACATTTCTGATCTGCAGAAACCTCTTAACCATCTTTTCCAGCTTCTTTGACTGGAAAGATAAATCAAACGTAAAGTGATTCTGCAATATGAACAAATGTCTGTGTGGACCCAAGAAGAAATGTAAAACTTGTTATATTTAACAGTAGTATTCCTTTAAATTCTAGCTGAGAAGATCACCAGGGGAAGTGTGTTTTCCAGGAGGTAAAAGTGAACCAACTGATAAAGATGAAATTGATACTGCTCTCCGAGAAGCTAAAGAAGAAGTGGGACTCCAGCCAGAGAAGGTGGAAGTCATCTGTAGGCTTGTGCCTGGAATTGATAAAGTAAGCAATAAACTGAGTAAGTCAGCATATTGTTAGAAAATAAGCTTGGGGTATTTTCTTTTGTAAGGCTTATTATGACCTGTAACTGTAATAACCACCACAGTTATTACTGAAGGGAGGAGATTCTTGCTCTGTATTTGGTATTTGTGAGACCACATTTGGTGTACAGTTGTGTCCAGTTGTGGACACTCTGGAGTACCAGAAAGACAGTGCTAAACAAACCAGAGTTTAGTGGAGGGCCATGAAGATAGTAAGGGGGCTGGAGCACATGGGTTATGAGGAGAGGCTGAGAGAAGTGGGTTTGCTCAGCCTGGAGAAGAGGAAGCTAGCAGGGGATTTGGGTGTTCTCTTCAAGTGCCTCCTGGGTAGTTATAGTGAAGATGATACCAAATTCTTCTTGAGACAATGGACACAAGCAGCAACAAAGGAAATTTTGATGAGATGCAAGGAAAATACTCTATCATGAGGTTAGCCAAACACTGGAACAGATTTTCCTCCAAGACTGTATAATCTCCATCCTTGGAGATACACAGAATTCATCTAGACAAGTACCTGAGCAGCCTGATGTAACTAACCTCAGAAATTCTCTTGTTCC
>NW_010317804.1:1980-9071 GCF_000700745.2 Antrostomus carolinensis
GGGACCTCTGTAAGTTGTCTGGACTGTGATTCTGTATGGAAATCTAGCAGGGAGATTTGTTTTCTGGAGGTGTCTTTGGAGTGTAAGTCACTGTAAATATCAATAACAATATTCAGTGTTACACAGGATTAGTTTTCCCATAGTACAGAGGGGTTACTGTTTCCAAAGATTTCATTTTTGTTCTGTCTGTTAGCAACTTACTGTTAGCAATGTCATCCTCCCATTAAAAAACAAAAGAACTAGTTTTAAAATTGCATTGCAAAATGCTTTATTTAACTCCTTAGGTTATAATTTCTGTACAGATAATATTAAATCCACATAGTTCAGAGGCTAAATGTAAAAAGGATCAATTTAGTTTTTATAACTCTTTTTAGTGATTTCCAGCAAATTGCCTGAGTCAATAGAAAAGATCATGTGGTTTTGGACCACAAAAATATTACCTGTTGGATTCTACTGTGCCTTCTCTGTACGTACATTCCAAGTGGTTCTGACTTGGATAGAGTCTCTCCAGACTCACATCAAAGAGTTGAGTTTTGCTGTTGCTGCTTTCTGTTGAACAGTGATGCTTTGTTGGTAAGAATAAATAGAACTAGCAACGTATTTTAACGAACTTTGGTGTCCTCTTCATGCAAGCTACTATTTCAATAGATCTTGCCTCCCTGTGGAAGAAGGGATTATATTTAAAATAAAAATGTCCATAAATGAGGAGTTCTAAAAAGTGTATATATTTAATAGCTAAATATACTTTTATCTTATGTAAGATATTTCTATATCCTAGCAAAATTCCTGTATCCTAGGAAAATAGATACAGAGATATGATAAAGCATAGGTGATTCGGAAAATTTGAATTAAAATCAGAACTCACCAAAGTAAATAAGGAAGACTTGTGAGAGTGTGCATGTTTTTTATTTCTGTAGCAGATAAACTTTTCTAACTGCTGATTATACAGGATGAACTGAATATTAGTAAAATAATGTTTAACAAATACAAAAAGAAAATTTGAAATTGATTAAAATGTATTTAAAATAAAATATAAATATCTTGCCATTAGACTAAATCACATTACAGTTGAGAATATTTCATAGCTTCCTTGTAACATCTGAAACACTTTTAAAATAAAGAACATTCTTTTACTTGGTACAAACTTAGTGTTTGGGGTTTTTTGTTGTTTGTTTTTCTTTTTAGATGAATCACTTGGTAACACCAGTCGTAGGATTTATAGAGGATACATTCCAGGCCACTCCTAATCCAGATGAAGTGAGTGATGTTTTTGTCGTGCCACTGGAGTACTTTGTCAAGCCCTTAAATTACAAGACCTTGCCTTACAAAACCTCCTCTGGTTACTTCAGTCGGATGCACTGCTTCACCTATGATGACCATGAACATAAAACGTCCTTCAGGATATGGGGACTGACTGCACACTTTGCTCTATTTCTTGCTCTTGTAATTTTTGGAAAGAGACCTACCTTTGAAGTTGATTATGATCTTGACAACTTACTTTCATCCTCTGAGAATAACTTCATGAATTTATATGCATCCTTGTATGAAAGAAAGAAGAGTAATCTATGACAAGCTGGTCTGGCAATTAATTTATAGTGAAGGACGACAAAGGTTTTTGTTTATTCCTTTTGTAACTATTATTTGTTTGAATTTCACACTTGAATTTCTTCTGAATTGAGAACTTATTAAAATTTATTTTTAAATAATATTTTTAAGTTGATAAGCCCTAACTAGATTAATATAATTTTTAATCTGTTTTAGAGTTGCCAAAAGCACATGGTACTTTTGATGGACTTAATATACAGTTTTGGAAGATCTATTTCAGTTTCTGCCTTTGTTTTGTGTCATCTAAGACCCTTTCTGTGGTTTGCCTTCTGTATAATAAGATAATAGTATTTTATCTAATTTTTGTCTGTTTGAATTAGAATATGGACACTTTTGGGGGTCTGTCTGTCTCTGACCATATGGCATACTACATCCGGACAACATAACGCATACAGTCTTGTGTAGTATCTTTAAGCACTGATGAAATGCACAATAAAAATATAAAAGGTGGCAAGTGCCTTCACAAACTTGTTTTGTTTTGGTTGGGTTTGTGGAGGGAAGAGGGAGGTGTAGTGAGTTTTATTACTCTGGCTCAATTTAACACTCCTCACAAGGAAATTCTGTAGGTTATGGAAAACTTCCTATACAGGCAAGAGTACGGAATGTGGTTCCTCAGCATCTTGTTAGCATCACTCACTCAGCTCCTAGAGGGAGTCATCTGGGGGAAAGAAAAGTAGAGTTGAGTATTCATGAGGACTAAAATGGTTACCTGTGGTTGAACCTTTACCAGTCACCCGGGCAGTGTCAGATACATGGTGTTCTTTGTGCTGTCAATCCTTGTTTCTTCGTTGCTGCTGAACTAGAAGCTTATTCACAGTGGTTGCAATATTATTGCCAAATATTCAAGTTTTTAAAAGCACAATCAACTTAGGCTGGATTTGAGATGTAGTTTGCAAGGTAACAATTTACCAGTCCTTAAACAGCTGATCTTCTCTGGGTAACCAGTATGAGTCGAAAGCATTTGGTGTCTCTCAGAGTCACATGCCCTAGTGCTCGCCTTGAATGAGATGAAGAAAAGCTCTCAGTAGTTCTCCTGGGTGTTTGCACATTGTGCTCCCCCCTCTATCCACTAATGGATGCAAGTGTGATAAAGAAGTTGCTGCCAGTTCCTATGAACTGTGCTGTAATTGAGTAGAAGTCAGATTTTTACATTAAGCAGCTTTTGTGAGATACTTGAAGTTGGCTGTGACTGTAGCAAAATGCATCCTTTTTACAAATAAATGTTTTCCATGTATGGCTTGAATAGCTAATCATGATTTTCTAGGAAACCCAATTCTGAGATATTTTTTGAGCTTCTCATAATTGCATCCATTTTCTTTGGCTGCTGTGCATTTAGGCACTGACACAGCAGCTTGTGTTTGGCTGGTTACTGCAGCGTGACCTTTTACTGAAGAAGACGCTGGAGTTGCGCTGAGCTGACAGAAACATACGAAAACAAATGCAGGCTAAAATCAATGCAAATCTCCTTTCAGGGACTGAGTTTCCCTTTGCCTCCTCTCCCTGCCACAACTGTGCAGTACTTACTATTTGTCTCTTCCCAGAGATAATTCAGTGGGAAGTACTCTACTACAGTATTCTGCCTGAAATACTGTTATGCTGGGGCATTAAAGAAGTACAAGATGGGTTGGAAAAGGCCTCAGGAATTAGCTTAATCTCTTCCCTCCTAAAGATGGAATCTGATACATGATATTCTGATAAATACCTATTTTTTTTTTCCTAACCTTCCCTGGACAATCCATGGTAGTCCTTTAGCCAGGCTTACAAAGTCTTTAGTTGTGGTAAGGAACGCTTCTTGTCCTGTACACAGCAGAATGGCGAATAGCTCGTTTCTTTAGTTATGTTCTGCGCTCCTGAAAACTGTATCACTGGGTCTTCCTAAGGCATCGTTAGATTTAATCATAGAATCATAGAATGGTTTGGATTGGAAGGGACCTTAAAGATCATCCAGTTCCAACCCCCCTCCCATCAGCAGGGACACCTTCCACTAGACCAGGTTGCTCAAAGCCTCATCCAACCTGGCCTTAAACACTTCCAGGGAGGGGGCATCTACAACTTCCTTGGGCAACCTGTTCCAGTGTCTGACCACCCTCACAGTGAAAAACTTCTTCGTAATATCTAATCTAAACCTCCCCTCTTTCAGTTTAAACCCATTTCCCCTTGTCTTGTCATTAATTGCCCTTATGAAAAGTCCTTCCCCAGCTTTCTTGTAGGCCCCCTTCAGGTATTGGAAGACCGCTATAAGATCCCCCCGGAGCCTTCTCTTCTCCAGGCTGAACAGCCCCAACTCTTTCAGCCTGTCTTCATAGGAGAGGTGCTCCAGCCCTCGGATCATCAATTCCATTAATGATAAGATTCCTTCAGGTTTTTTTCACCAGTTACATTTTCTATGCATTTCTTGCCATTTTTGTTGCTTTCCAGAATCTTCAGTGAACCTTACTCCCCCATTTCCCCCCAACATCAAATATGTGATAATCAAACCTGGTCATAGTATTCTAGTTAACCACTTATTTGGGTTGGATGGGACAGGATTACTTCACAGCTCTTTTTATGTATCCCATTGTGATTGCTGTTTGTGAAGCCGCATGGTAATATTGACTCATATTCCACTTCTTCCACTAAAGTCACCTCATTGTTTTCTGAAAATGCTGCCAGTTGTTCCTATATTTGTATTTACTGCATTCTGTATTTGAACAGTTGATTATTCCCACCAGCTGTAGCACTTTGCATTTGTCCTTACTGAATTACATCTTGATTTTTTTTCAAAACAAATTGTAATGAACTACTACCGTGTTTTTCAGATATTTCCATGTTGCTGTTATCCTGAAGTTTATTGAATATATTTTGTGTTTCATTTACAGCTTAGAGTAAGCACACTCAGAACAGGCCTCTGCAGAATCCCAACTGGTAACTGCCACTTTGACAAGGATCTACCAACTACTGTGTGTGGTTTTCTAACCAGCTGTGTAACACACTTCTATTAGTTTCACACAGACCAACCCGTATGAGGTTGCACACAGGAACACTAGGCAGGGCTGTATCTGAAACCTGAGGATTTATAGTTCTCCCTGAACACCAAGCCTGTTGCCTGCCCCACAGAGGGAATAAACACATTTGTCAGAAACAGTTCATAGGAAAAAGACAACAGTTGCTGTGTATGTCCTTGTTAATTAAAGTACTTATGTAAATGTTATTTGTTCTGGTATTTTCCCAGGAATTGGAACAATTTGTATGAGTTCTCCAGTTCTTTCATTGGGCACTGTTTACTTTTTCCCCAGCCTCTGTCAGGGAAGAAGATAAAGTTCCCCAAGTTACAAAGATAATTGCTAATAATGTTGAGATTGGTTCTTAAGAGAATGGCTGTCGCATGGGGATGTTTCAGAGGGTTCGGCCAGCTCGAACATTTTAGCACATCTAAATACTATCAAACCTTTCATATTCCTGCATTAGCTCTTTTGGCACCCGTGTTAACTAGATTTGATATTGGTTGACTTTTTAAGTTAAAAGAAATAACAGCTATATTTTTCATTATTAAACATTTGTGAAATTGTTAAAACATTTTCAGAAGCTTAACTTTAAACTTTTCATCATATTATTCATATCCTCAGTGGTTTCTCCCAATGCTAATGTATGCAGGAAAAGTAACTAATTAAAATAAGAACATTGTTAATTAAAATAGAGCAAAGCAATTAGACCTTTGATTAGTAAACAAAACAGGTACCAAGAGACATAATTACTAACTTTCCATCCTCCTCAGTTCCCAGAAGACTTTTTTTTTTCATCTCTCAACCAGATCTGGCACAGAAGTCGTACACATTGTACAAATTCAAACCTCAGTTTGTTTTTATTTCTCCTTTTTTAAACATTATTGTATGGAACCGTAAGGACAACAACAACAGTTACAGCTGTTGTTCCTTTTAGCAAATGCAAATCTTGCTGATTTTTGAATGAAATAAACCACTTGAACTAGTTGAAAAATGAAACTTAAGAGAGGTCCAACCAAAAACCCTTGAGTGATTTGCAGTAAAACCACTGGGGCTTCATCCTTCACATTATGCATCCTACGTAATTTTGCTGACATTAGTTTTGAAATTAGGGAAGAACTTTCTAAACTCAAAAAGACTCATACTTTATTTACATATCCATCTGGGATTTGAGTGCCCAAAAAACTCCTTTGAGCACAAAAAGAACAGAAGGAAATCTAAGTGCTTGTTACTGAAACTGCAGTTCTGCAAGTCCCACATTTAGTAATGGGAAATAGTTTTCTTGGGCAACCTTCAGATAAAATTAATCCACAATTCTTGAGGCAGAAACTAGAAGATGACTCCCTCCAACCTAGGCAGCCCTCCTAACCAATCCATGTCATGTGCTTAGTCTCTTTCCTACCTTCAAGAGGTAAGGAGTGGGGAGTGTCCCAAGCAGAGTATCATGAAGTCTGGCAATAAAGGCATTTTTCAAGATACTACCTCTGAAGTATGAGGGAGCTGACAGTCTGTATCCCTCACTCCTCCTGGGTAAGTGCCCTGTGTAGACAATTCGCTCTCCCTTGTGTTATATACAAAAGTTTCAGCATCGAAAAGGTCCCTGGTTTTTGTTCACTGGTGCTTTGCAGTTTGACACTGCAATGCTCTAGTGCCTCAGTTCCTTTCCAGATCTCTACAATCACATAACAAACACTTACCAAGACCTGGGTGTCCCAGTGTTTGCTCTTACTGGTCCTGTGCTATACCTGAATATTATTAAAATAGATTTTTATCTACTTTTATTTTGAATCTGGTGATTTTAAAGGACTCCTTTACTATGAATTATGGATTTCAAATGCATTTATGCCTTGTTTGTTTAAGTATGGCATGTTCATATAGCTTCCAATCTGAAAAGGTATTTTATACAAATACATTTACTCTCTGCAGTTTTTCTTACAAACAAATCACCAAAGCCATTGCTTAGTTGGAAAAAAGGTATTAAAAATATATTCCAGATTACATTCCCTAGCTATGGGGTAAGTATGACAGTAAAGTGAGTGTAAAGTCTTGTGTCAGAACAAGAAAATGACTGATACGATATCAAACTAACTAAAAATAAGTGGCAAACAGTTGAATGTGAGTTGTTAGTCATTCTTAGTTAACGTGCAGTGATTCAGCATTTAACATTTCTGTATTTTTGAGTGCTCGAATAATCAGACTTTTGGTATTTAATGTTTATGTGAACATTTAACATATATATTTGATATGTACATTGGTATTTAACAATTATAACTTTTAAAAGGATATAGTATATATACTAGTTCACAGCACTTCTGTGTGGAGAAAAAATATAAAATGTTCATTTCATTTCAAGAAGTTCAGTGTATGCTGCTCAATTAAAATGCATGTCACTTGCATAGCTACAGTTCAGGCAGGGTTAAGGCAGTTATAGTTAGATGAGAATGTAAATATTCAAGAAAGGAGACTATTTCTATTCAGCCTATGGCTATATCATATATATATATA
>NW_010317805.1:0-253 GCF_000700745.2 Antrostomus carolinensis
GGCCTGTGGGATGCAGAGAGGGGGGGATGAACCATTAACACCCTGATAGAGCAAGACCCCCCGAGCCCTGCCCCACACGAAGCCCCACACTGCACACACCCCAAGCCCCACACGCGGCTCCGGAGCAGAGAGACAGGGACAAGCGTCGAATCGCCGTGGGTCAGCTCAGATCCTCGCTCATCCACGGGCTGAAATTCCTTAAGGAAAGCAAAATGCAGCTCCGGTTCCCTCACCCTGACACCGAGCGAGGGTC
>NW_010317805.1:476-778 GCF_000700745.2 Antrostomus carolinensis
CCGCAGAGGGGCCGGCCCCCGGCGCGAGCGGCATTTCCCAACCGCTGCTCCTGGCACGGACCGTTACAAACCATTCCCAGCTTGAACGCCGCTAAAAATAGGCTGGTGGCAGGATTGGACCCCGGGGCCGCTGCCGTGGCTGAGCCGGGATGGGGTGCAGGACCCCCCCAGAGCCTTTGCAAAGGGGCAGCCCCAGAGCTGGGGTGCAGGGAATGGGGGGTCCCGGCTGCCTGAGCATCCCCATGAAGGGGGAAGGCATCTGCCAGCTCCATCCCCTCGCTGTGCCACACTCTTCTTTGCCA
>NW_010317805.1:838-1063 GCF_000700745.2 Antrostomus carolinensis
TCCCCACACACAGCCCGAGGCAATGACCCCAGCTGGGCTCCGCACCCCCATGGGATTTGGGAGTGGGGTGTCATCACCCCCAGCACATCATGGTGAATTCCCGGGGGACAGCAGCCCGTTTCGGCTGCCCCACACCACGTAACGCCATCGAGCGGTTCCCTGAGCTCAGCCCCATGGGAAGGGCTCACAAACCAGCTCCCCGAGTCCATCGACAGGGACCCTTGG
>NW_010317806.1:0-1360 GCF_000700745.2 Antrostomus carolinensis
CCCGAAATTGGGGTGGGGGACCCCGAAATTGGGGTGGGGGACCCCAAAATTGGGGGGAAATGCTCAAAATTGGGAGAAAAACCTGAAATGGAGCTGAAAATGGGGCTTAAAATGGGGGTTTGGGTGTTGGAATTGGGGTGGGGGTCCCTAAAAATTGGGTGGGGGTCCCCAAAATGTAGGGGGGGGGTCCCGAAATTGGGGGAAATGATGAAAATTGAGAGAAAAACGTGAAATATAGTTGAAAATGGGGCTTAAAATGGGGCAGGGGGACCCCAAAATGGAGTGAAAAATCTAAAAATGGGGTGAAAAAGCCCCAAAATTGGGTTCAAAAGTCACAAAAAGTGTGAAAAGTTTAAAAAATGGGGTGAAAGAGCACAAAAATGGGGTGAGAAATTATGAAATTGGGTAAAAATGGGATAGAAAATATCGAATATGTGGTGAAAAGGGAGAAAAATGGTTAAAAAATGTAAAAATTGGGGAAAAAAAGAGAAGTTTTGTGGAAAAGTCTGAAAATGGGATAAAAAAGCTCAAAAATTGGGTGAAAAACCTCAAAAAAGAGGGAAAAGTTTAAAAAATTGGGTGAAAAAGCATGAAAATGGGGTGAAAAGGGTAAAAATGGGGTAAAAATGTTTAAGTTTTGTGAAAAAGATGCAAAATGGGGTGAAAAACTGGGAAAATGGGGTGAAAAAGTAGAAAAACAGGGTAAGAAATGTAAAAATGGGGTGAAAAATGTAAAAAGTGGTATTAAAAATGGCAAAATTGGGTAAAAAGCTGGAAAATGGGGTGAAAAAGCCCCAAAATGGTTAAAAAAAAAACAAAATTGAGGTGAAAAACTAGAAAAATAAGTTAAAAAAGGTAAAAATGGGGTGAAAGAAGATAAAAATGGGGTGAAAAAGTGCAAAATTGGGTAAAAAAGTTGAAAATGGGGTGAAAAAGCCCCAAAATGGGGAAAAAAACCTAAAATTGAGTTGAAAAAACTAGAAAAATAGGTGGAAAAAGGGAAAAATGGGGTGAAACGAGACAAAAATGGGGTGAAAAAGCAGAAAAATGGGGTGAAAAAGGACTAAAAAGGGTGAAAAAATGTCAGAATGGGGTGAAATCCTGTAAAATAGGGTGAAAAAAGGTAAAAATGGGGTAAAAAAAGTTTAAGTTTAGTGAAAAAGATGCAAAATGGGGTGAAAAAATCCTGAAATGGGAAAAAACAATCAAAATTGAGTTGAAAAAATAGAAAAATAGGTTGGAAAAGGTAAAAATGGGGTAAAAAAAGTTTAAGTTTAGTGAAAAAGATGCAAAATGGGGTGAAAAAATCCTGAAATGGGAAAAAACAATCAAAATTGAGTTGAAAAAATAGAAAAATAGG
>NW_010317807.1:0-30147 GCF_000700745.2 Antrostomus carolinensis
CAACCCAAACCAGTCTGAGATTCTATGATAAGAACGGGTACTTGAGAAGGGTCTGCCGTGTGCCAGGGATAAGGGGTGGACTGGAGTTCTCCTGTGACAGGACTGAGCTGTGATAGGAAAGGTGGCCCACACCTGGTAAAACAGGTAATTGGAGATGTGATAAGTTATTAGGACCTTGCCTGTATACTCCATAAAGCTTGTGGTCCTGGTGATGCCTGCCAAAACCATCCTGATGGCCACACCAGGGGAAGCCTGAAGCTGTACCCACAATGAGGGTTTTGCAGTAAAATCTTAATGAGAAATAACCCCTTCATGCACACATCTTTCCCAGCAGGTCCAAAGAGCTCCCAGGTCATGGTAGAAGAACAGCAGTTCAGTCAAGCTTTGGAGTCAATAGTAAATAGGAGGACAGTGCAAGCCAGCATTGTCCAACCAACCTCCTCGCTCTGAGTCTGGAGACTGGGTGTGTGGACCTGGCTGTGGAGGCAGAGCAGTTCCAAAGCACAGGCAGAATGAGCTGGATAGCGCTGAGGTGATGACAATCAAGGCAGTAGCTTTCTCCTTCTGTTTTCCATGGCTGGGGCTGTGCAAGAGGTTGCTCCATGGCAAGAGAACCTTCTTTGCTGCAGAAATCAATGCACCCAGCTTCCCAAGTCACAGGGAGCAGCAGGGCTGGACCTTCTCACTGTAATGATCTCTGGCTCATAGAGGATAATGAGGAGACAGACTTCTGCTCTCAATCTGTAAGGCTGCCCCAATCTCCACAATGTAGGGCATGGGTTTTGATTCTTTGGAGTGTACTTTGGATTTAAACTTCTCCTTTCAATCTGCATAACCCCCAGTTCAAGGGCTGGCTGAAAAGAGTGGAAAAGTAGTTATGTACTTTCTGAAAAATGTTGGAAAGTCTTCTTGATCTGTATTCAGTGAAGTTAAACTACAGAGGGGCTTCTGAGGCCAGAATTTGTTGTCAGTTGTCAGGCAGAATGGAGTTCACCTCATCTACTTTGCCCTACAAAAATCAGATACCTAGTCTGAGACAGTCACCCAAGCTGCCTCTGCAATCAGGGGAGACACAGAGATGAAATCATTTGCCCCTAGAAGTGCCCGTCTAACCCAGTAACACAACTAGCTCAGACCAGACATTCACACCTTCTCATCGAACTTTTAATTTGACAGAAAACTGCCATCACAGTGGCTGCAGGACTAGAATCTGACCTCAGCTCCAGCAGGGACTTGCAGATGTGGAGAGGGATTAACAAGGCAGATTGAAAAACATGAAATGATCTGTGGTCCTGAGAGCCTCCACTGCACAAAATGGCACTGTGTGTATGTATAGAGCAGAGCAATGCAACTACCAGAGGTGTTCCAGCAGCCCCCATGAGCACATGAGATTTTTGATAGACAAGATATGGCAATAAGGACACAGAGACATCTGTGTTGCTTGAGAAGATCTCAGACAAGCACTAACCAATAAGAATTATGTGACTAAGCATCAGAAGCCACAACCAGGTGCCAAAGGGGATCTCACAAGCCTGTGTGATAGGGAGCCAGGGGTCTCTGTCATTGATGGAAATTTTTTATCTGGCAATATTGGGCTGTGGTAATGTCAGCAGTTAATGGTACACCTGGTGGGAGAGACCTGTCCGAGGAACAAACTGGAAATGATGGTTACTTTGTGCAAGGCTTATGTTGCACAGTACTGGCCAGTAAAAGGTTTAAGGACTTGGCTCCAAGTGCATCCTGAAAAACCACAGTCTCTCAGCAGCTCTGCAAAGAGCCTATAAATTGCCCTTCCCAACACTGTGCAGTCTGCTCACCTCCTCTTACATCTCCTTAACTTGGTGACACAGCTTGTCACACAACCCTGGCAGGCAAGAACATGGCTCCTATCTGCCCCAGCCTCACCCAGAGACACCAGGTTCTCCTGCAGCCTGGTGCCTGACAAAATCCCTCCCAATGATGCTGAGCAGGTGACCATCATCATTATCACCACATGCTCCCACCACCTGACGTGCCTCCATAGCACAGCCAACGACGTGGTTTTATAAAGTCAACTCACTGACAGTGTCTGCTTGAATCAGTCAAAACAGATGGCATTTCTTTGTCTTTTTAAGAAAAAAAATGTTAATGAGTTTAATTGTCTCCCTGAAACAACAGAGTGATTATCCCACTCAGAGATAAGGAAGGGAAGGAAATGTAGGAGTGGATTCAGCACTTTTGACGAAAGACTCTTGAGAGTTGCCCAGCCTCATAAGAAGCTTGAGCTGGATTTTATAACAAGGTTTTGCAGAAACCTATCACTGATCCTTTCTTTTTTCCTGTGCAGAGTTTAGGCTGCATGACAGCAGGGTAGAAAAGTGCCCGGCCACAGATTGCTGTGTTATGTTTTTCAATAAGAATCAAAGTGCTCACCCATTTAAAAACAAATGCCTCCAAATGAAACAGTCCTGCCCAACATGTTGCATCCCGCCCCGGGTGCACACACAGTCATGGAACAGATTTCCAACCTGAAAATCTTTTTCATATTAGTATGAAGTTTAAGTGATTTCTCTTGTGCTATGTGAATTTTAAAAACCAGACACAGTTGGAAGAAGCTTAATGCTATGAGGAAAATATCTTAGACTGTAAAGTTGAAGTTTAGGGAGATTTTAGGACCAATTATTCTGTTCACAAAATCAAAATTCATGCCAATGTTGTTTGGATAGACCCAACAAGAAAACTTTCTCATCCACACTGCTAGTCATGTTGTTGCAATAAAACTCCACATGCTATTTCCTCCAGCTGCTCTTGCAAACCATGGTGCTGGTCTGGCATACATCAGCACAGATGTTTTGGCAGGAAAAGGTGTTAATGAATTGAAATTGTTGCTAATATTAAAATTATCTGTTTTCATTTCAACTTCCTGCAACCCCTAGAAACAAAATCAATCCCTATTTACCAGCCGAAGGGCAAACTTCCAAAAAGGAAGAAGCACTCATTTTCAGCTCTTACAAGGGTTCTGCAAACAACAGAGAAGGGAAGAAATGTAATCCCATTGCTCATTACAGCTTTCCTAAGGCAGAAAGTATTGGGTTGGCTCTGGAAATCTGAATGGTTTTCCATAACAGAAGACAGAGAGGTTGCTTTGCAAGGAGAAATTGGACAGGCTCAGACACAATGACTTTGTCATCTCCCATCTACCTCAAGTACTTCCTACTACAGTTCCTAATGGGAATTGAACTCATGAATCCACCCTCATCAGCAGTCTGCTCTTAGTAGGAGTTGGAGATCTCTTCCTCACAGAGGTCAGCTGAGACTCTCACCTCTGACCATTACTGATGCCTCCAAAGAGCAAGAGCTTCAATATTATAAAGCAATTACTGCTGGCAAGATGATGCAGTTGCTGGTGTCAGCTGAGAAAACAAGCCCACACGGGAGTAATTGGAACATTAACTGGGTCATCCTCTGTGGCCACTTTCCTCCTCAGTCTTTAAAGCAGGAGATATTCCACAGAAAAGAGCCACTGAGGATGAAGGGAGAGAAAAAGAGTTATGGCAGATACAGAAGTATTTACTAGGAAATCTAGGGCACTATTTAGTAGATAAGGGGACAAAATACTGCTGGGCTCAAAGTGGCATAAAGTCCCCTTTGTTTTTCTCTTTGATATCTCTGGAGAGCTCTGGGCTAGTCTTGTCCAACATCACAGAACAGGCTGTGTCACCGAAGGCCACAGGATTAGACATGAGAACAGTCTCACACTGGGTTGTATATCATCCCAGCATTATTTGTCCATGGAGGCAGCTAGAAGGGAAGCATGTGGGGGAGTCAGGCAGTGCCTGTCCACCTGCATACAGCATCTTTAGGCAGTCATGGCATAATTCTGACCCAGATGTTCTAGGTCTCTGCTGCTATCAAAGATATAGAGTCAATGAGCAATATTTGAAGCATTGCTGGTGGTGCTACCAACTGGAACAAGAGTAGCTGTTAGTTCCCCAGCCTGAAAACAGTGCTTGGAGAGATGGAGAGAGCAGCTGGCTCTCCCTGCCAGGTATTAGCCCTGGTAGTCTGCACTCCACAGCAGCCAGCCAGGAGGTAGCCATCCTCTGGGGAAAATGCTTCATTCATCACCCCACTACCTTTTCTGTTTCTCAGATGTGTTGCTTGTTGCTGTCTATAGCCAGTTTTTCTCCATCAGGGATTCCTCACTCTTCAAAGGCTGTGTGCAGTGAAGCAGGTGTAAGATGGATTTCTAAAAACTTTGCAGTAAGTTAAAGAGTTTCAATTTTGCAGTTACAATTAGTAGAGCATGTCTTCTGAGATGAGATTGGATGTTTCTTTGTGCTGGGTGGGCCACAATGTGTGGCTTGAATGTGGTGATTTAGAGATGCCTGGAGGTGATGTTTATATTCTCTGGTGAATTTTGACATGGGTCAATGTGCAATCCATTCCCAACAAAGCTATCAATGCCAGCACCCCGTGGGGCTCAGGTTTTTGTCCCTTAACCAGAGCTTATGTAGATGCCTGACTCAGACCTTTGCTTAATGCTATGGTATCCTATGAATTGGTAGCAAGGGAGAAACCTCCTGTGCCCTAGATTTGCTGCCTATTAAGATCACACAACATTTGCACCAGCAGCAGGAGAACAAAGGAAGAGGTAGTGAAACAGCACTGAACACTCAGCGTGTTTCCATGATGAAGAGCAGCTTTAACTGAGGAGTGATTTGGAAGGAAACCATTGCAACCAACACAAATCAGAAAGAAGGAAATGGCACATGGCTGAAGCAGAGACCTCAGTGGCCCAGGAGAAGCTCGGACAGGATTCTTAGTCCAGGGAGACCTCCTGCCTAGCTGTTTGTCTTCCTGACACTGGGAATAGAGGACATTTGCATCCAATTTTCCAAAGGTGTTTTTCCATCATTTCCAGAGTTTAATTTGAACCATCTGAGAAACCTGCATAAGAATAGAAAAATAAGCAACAGGAGCAGGTCTTGACTCTGAGGTTTTAGTCTCCTCAGAAGGGAGATTACACCATGAAAAGGCAAGACTTGTTTTGGCAAGAATCTGTATCCAGTCGTGCAACCAAGAGAGACAGAGCTGCAGCCTACTACAACTTGGTAGCCATCAGCTTCTATGTCTGTATGCCAGATGGCATAAGTGTATTTTCTAGCCCCTTCCTCAATGATCTCTATACCTTGGTCTTTTAGACAGCAGCATTTTGTCATCAGTAGCAGTGTAGGCAATAATAATCCCATAGCTGCTTCTGTCTTCTAGAAAACTAAAATAGTTCTGACCCAGACTTAAAAGAAGTGTCATGTGCCTCAGGCCAACGTGGAAAAATCGATCCTTGTGATGACAACAGCACAATCATGGAGATGTACTTTTGCCAGTTGCAAAAGTCATCTTCTTTTTACTTCATTTTCTCACACACACTCGTAGGGCTGTCTTGTGTGTGCCAGGGAGACTGCTTCTCCCTTTATGGGTGACTTCCCCAAATGCATCTTCCAATTCCATGTCTAGCCTTATTAAGAACTACAGTACGACTGTGTGTTCTCATCTCTGACTGAGCAACACCTCCAACACCTCTAAGGCTTGTTCAGGCCTGACAGATAAACTTCTGGGCTCCCATATCACCCTTTCCAAGCTGCAACCGTGCAATAGAAGGGTTGTGATCCTCTTCATCATCTCTATCATCCACAGTTTTGTCTTCCCATGACCATCCTTTCTGTCATGCTGCTGCCAGGATGCAGCAGAGCTGCCAACACAGGAATGCGGTTGCTTTGCCTCTAATCCAAGCAGAGGTGTGTGTCCCACAGAGAGGATGTTGATACGCACGACAATGCCCTGCAGAGCAGCCCCATTCACACTTTAGCAGAGAAGCATTTTAATTAATTGTCAACAGTTTTTTAATATATAGATTTAGCAGCTCTGCCTGAGTAAATGCTGTTTGAGAGATTAAATTCTGTTTAGATTAATGGCCTCTGACAGCTTTTCCTCCTTTGCAAACAAAGTGGGTTTGCAGTGTAATAAAACAGAGCGTGGGATGCATTGAACATGGAGAGCTGTTTAAGCTGGCAGCCAAGTGAAACATCACCAGCCTCCATCCAGAGGAGCCCACAGACAAACACACCTTCCAGGCACAAAGGTTTTTATCTGATGTGGCTTCAGACTCTCCAAATGCCTCAGCCTCCCATACAGTTGCTTGTGGCAATGCACAGCAGTCGTGTGGATGGAGTTTTTGAAGGTAGAGCTCTGCAAACTGTGGGGCTGGCATCTGCGCAAGGCAGATAACGAGCAGCTTTGTTTATTCTCCTTGTGTCATGGCTGAGAGGAGACTAATCCACAATGTGGTCACACAAACAGGTGAGATCTACTTCCCAGGAGAAGTCAAAGAAGAAATGATGCTGATCCTAGGCCTATAAAGGACTCTAAGGAAGATGTTATTTCCCCCTGTGCTTATAGACAGCTCTCAGCTGGGTCAGTCTTTTAGATGGGTCATGATAATGATTAGTGAAACCTTTCTACCAGGGCACTGTTTAGTTTTCATATGCAGTCCAAATTCCATGTTTTGGACTGAGGAGCAATTAGTTTAGCACCCAGTCCATTGAAAGTAGGGAACAAATGAACAGACTCACCATGAACCTTACAAACAATCATCCTGCCATGCCATACTCGGTACTAAAATGATCCTACCTGGGTGGACTACAACTATCTTACATCCTCAGGTTCCAAAGAAAAACCCTGATATCCTCCTGTCCATGATACAGACAGATGTCCTCTGGGGCTGATGAGAGAAAGCAGGAAAGATACTGGAGACAATGCCCACATGTACTGGCACTGAAGCACCTACTCCTTTTCTATCATGGGTATATCATCTCTCCTGAGCTAGGGTTGAGGCTCAGGAACAAGCAGCTCTGGAAAGGGTATACTGCCTCTTTAGCTGTGGAAATAATTTTGTCATTTGCATGGACAGCTTGTGTGAATACATGTAGCTTTAGTTTTCAGCCACTGGTATCTCAATAAGGGCTTTGGTTCTGAGCCCACCTATTCTGATGGTGGGTAAAGAGTGGAGAAACTGCTGTGAAAGTCATATCATCCCTTAGAAACCTGTACACTCCTGTCACTTTTCCTGTAGGTCATGGTATAGAGCTTTTGAGTTGCTGAATATTCTTTGGGGCAAACCCTTTTTAATTGTTTCAAAAAGAGGAGAAGGTTACCTTCAGTATAGAGCAGTGTCTTAGGACTGTGAACTTCTGGGAAATGCTTTTTACCATGGTTCAGTCAGATGGGTGCATCTTACTCACTGCATTTCCTTAGATATATGTCTGTGTTCAAAAGTGATGTAGCTCCCTCGGATTTCTGATAGGCAGTGTACCCATCAGTTTTGGCATTCCCCTTTTAGATGTAGTCATTCTAACACTGTCACTATGTCACTACCTCACCACTCTTGGCATCTTCAAGCATCCTCCACAGTCCCTCATGCCACACCTCAGGGCACACACCAAGTAACCCTGATGTCATGTTACCAATGAACACACTGTTCAGTTGCTCTGCAGCCCTCCAAGAAAGCCCTGGTATCTTCAGGCCACAGGGTGACCACATGGTGTGAAGGAGAACCAAGGGCAAGTGCAGCACAATGCTGATGTCCCAGCTCACTCAAGAAGGCAAGTGGTTTTAAGTAGAGAAGGTCTCAGCTGTTCTAGTCCATGTGTGTGAGCCAAGATGAAATATAGTAATATTATACTTTTATACCTGTATCCATTGTTTTCTGCTTCTCCTCTACTTGGGTCTGCAGGCTGTCCCAAACCTACCGCTTTTACAGCATGGAAACGAGGGCATGGGGCCAAAAAAGCATTAGTGGAAGAAGCATTGACTAGTACACCACCTTAAGTTTGGGTTATAAGCAATTTTTTTACTCATTTTTAGCGTTTCCCTTGAGACAATATTCTTTCTCATAACAAGATGAACTTAAAGGGCCAGGTGAAATAAAGTGGAAGGGAGAGATTTTTTTTTTTAAATAAATTTTGTTCCTGATGCTTAAGACTTTTTTGACCTCTCACAATGACACCGTAAAAATTAAGTTGCTGTTACTGAGTCATCATTCAGAGTTGTAAGACATCTTGAGCTTCCTGGTCATGGGATCTGAGAGTTGCAATGCATGATAACATCAAGAAGACATTGAGGAGAACTGGTAGCAGCAAACTCACTTTAATTGAACAGTTACTCAGATCAATCATACTTTTAATGTACTTGTTGAATTTCTAATTGTTTTAAAGTATAGACTTGAGAACTCTTAAATGTGTATATGTTTTATTCATTAAAATGGAACTTCAAGACATTAAGGACATGGTTTGTACGACAGTTTTATGAACTTTAAATGAATGATTTTAGCAAAGGATTCAAAATAAATTAAGAAATAATTATCAAATAACTTGTTAATGATATCCAAGAGTTAGAGATTGTGGCAGACCATTGCTCTGAACTCTAAACCCTTGTGTGATTATTTTGGTGCTAGAAAGGAGCAAACTGCAGCTTCAAAGGCAATGAAAATTCTCATTAGAAATAACATTCAATAACTAACAATAATCAGGATTAATGGCACTGTCAGTGATGATTCAACCAAAAGGAATTTTTGAAGATAAAAGTGTACCAGAAATCATTTGAAGCAAAAGTTGCTTTCCCAAATCACGTTATTTTATAGCAAAATAATTTCCTTTGACATACACAGGCCTTTTCTGTCTCTGTGAACATGGATTGCCCTTTAATACAGAAAAGGATGGAATGATTAGAGATAAGGTATACATTTTCAACAGTAACTCAGTGAAGCATGTGGTGGATCAATGGGAGTCTTTAAACTTAAATTGCGTGTCTCCTTTCTAAAGGTCTGCTTTAAATCAGTCCCATGTTGAGATACTAAACACAGGGTGGAAACTGTGCTAAAAGCTGGTATAGAACTGAAAATGTTATTCTTCAGGAAATTTCAAGATTCCAAAATTAAATTATATTTTGTCCTAAGTTGAGTTACAAAGTGGCTTAGAAGAAAACCCCTAAATATTTCATTTTGACACTACCACAGAATCACAGAATGTTGGGGATTGGAAGGGACCTTGAAAGATCATCCAGTCCAACCCCCCTGCCAGAGGAGGAACCTAAATGAGATAACACAGGAAGGCGTCCAGGCTGGTCTTGAATGTCTCCAGAGAAGGAAACTCCACAACCACCCTGGGCAGCCTGTCCCAGGGCTCTGTCACCCTCACTGGAAAGAAGTTTCTTCTCAAGTTGAAGCAGAACCTCCTGTGTTCCAGCTCACACCCATTGCACCTTGTCCTACCATTGGGCATCACTGAGAAGAGCCTGGCTCCATCCTCATGACGTTCGCCCTTAACATATTTATAAACATTATTGAGGTCACCCCTCAGTCTCCTCTTCTCCAAGCTAAAGAGCCCCAGCTCCCTCAGCCTTTCTTCATAAGGGAGATGCTCCACTCCCCTTTACTTTATATATATCAACTCTTTTATCCATAGGCAGATAATCCATGTTATACATTACCTGTGCTGTTAGAATTAGGTTGACCACAATGCTTCCAGGCACAGCTCTCTTCCAAATCATTCTGTTTTCCTGCACTGTGAACATTCCCCATTTTTAGCCAGGACAGTTTGTTTTTCTCTCCACAATGCTTCTGTGTCTAACCCAACACCACATCTCAAACAGGGCCAGGGGAGCCCAGGAAGGGGTTCGGAGTTTCCCCAGGACCAAGAGGAAGAAACAGTGACTGATATTTCTAAGGCATGTTGCCTTGTCTGTGGGAAGGGTTACTGGTGCAGATGTGGTGCACTACAAACACGAAGATACTGTGGTTAAGGCAGTTAGTGCCCTGGGAGCCACAGGTTGTGGGCAACCTGCAAATCCACTGATTGTACTCTGCAGTTTGGGTCCCATGTGTCTGAGTAGCTCTGCGCTGAGTCCTCAGTGTGTTGGTGTCAACTTTGCATTTCATTATTCAAAGTGTCGTGATTCCCCATTGACCTGAGAAATGGAGAGCTGGATGTGTACAGCAGCTTGTTTTATACCAGCCAAATAATAAGGGCTGCAAATAATAAATCAATGTGTCTAAACCCAGCATAAATAATCTTTTTTTCACTATATTCTTGGCAAATGTTCTCAACATCACAGTGGGGCCCAAAGGGAGATGCCCACTGCTGGTAAGGATTTGTACTATTTAGGAAGTTAAGAGCCTTTTGTGTATCAAGCAATTATCTGAATAGAAGGATCCGTTTTAATTATTTGCTTATTTTTCTGGGAGCACCAAGCAAACGTTCTTGCTCTAATGAAGGCAATGAACCAATGTGACTTTTCTGAACCTGAAGGCGTTTAATCTACAAAGCTACAAATGGGGCCTCAGTCTGCCTTTATTTGGAGCTGTGAACATGTGAAATAAAAGTTCTCTGCTTTGAATTAGAAAGGTGGATGTGCCACATCTTGCTGCTGCAGGAGACAGTTCGCTTCCACTCCCAGTAATATCTCTGGGGAGGCATCCTTAATTCTTTCACCCAGAGAAGCAGTTTTCCTTATCACAGAACTACATCGCATTATTCTGGTACAATTTACCAGTGGTAGACTATGATATATGTAATTGCATTTGCCATTTACTTAACTGGTTTTGATATTTTTCATTCAACATTTATCGTACAGTTTTTATTAACGCTCAGGTCACAATAACAAGCCAGAGGCACTTTTTTTTTTTTCTGTTTCAGATATAGGTAATACACCTGTTACTCTGCAGTCGTACCCAGTCACCCCAAACCTGATAAATCTACTGAATGCATTTGCTACAAGAAGTGTGGCTTGGCATGCTAAGTCCTTCCAAATTCTGGATGGAGGTTACTGAGTCCCCTTCTCCAGAGTTTATTATCTGGGTTATTCTGAGATGTGCTCTCACTTTAATCATGACCTCTTCTCACACCCATGACTCTATTCCCTTTGGCCAGCCCACAGTGAATAATTACTACATCATTTGAAGACCAAGTACTTGCTTCATTTTGCATGCTGCCTGAACCTGCCCTTAATCTCATCCGTACCTCTCCATTATCACAGCTACAGATCTTTCCCTGTTCTCATTTTATTTGAACGGCAGGAGAAACTTTACCTCTTTGCCCTTACTAACCTTTGTAAGGTCCAACCTGGAGTGATATTTTGTGATTTTTATCCTATTCCTGCATTTCCAGATCCCAGGAAATTATTCCCTGTTCCTCAAAGCCCATTTCAATAAACTAAACTTTGCTGAACTATTAATTACTTATTAATTAGATTGCATTCAATAAATATGCCATAGCTTCTCACGATCTAAGATTTAGCTCTTTAATAAACACATCCAGGAGTCTAAACTCTGCTGTTATTAAACCCTTCAGAGACATAGCAAATTATAAGTTCAACTTTTCTTTTTCAAATGTATTCTTTAATCCTGGAAAAGTTAAACAGAAAAAAAACAAAACAAAACAAAAAAAAAGCCACCACATTAAAAAAATGTGAACAAATTGGTCATAAACAAAAGGGTCCTAATCAGAAGAGTAATGGCAGCTTTCTGAAAGCCAGGGACTGGGCTCAGGGACTGAGTATCCTTCCCAATCCCTTTGATCTCTTAAGAAACTAAATATTAACAAGACAATATAAAGAACATTATCCAGAAAATATTATCACACTCACTAGGAACTTGGAAGACCTGAGATCAAGGTGTGACCTGGCCAAATCATTCAGGTCCATGGTCTTCTAGATGTCATGATTTCTTTGTGGTTTGCTTTCCCACCTTCAGCTGTGGGCACCAGCAACACCTTAAGCCAAGAGATGGTGTAAGGATTAATGTCTGTAAGATGATGCAGTGTGGTGGTATAGATGTGCTAAGAAAAACATATGAACTCCAAAAGCTTTTAAGTCTGTCACATTAGCTTCCCCTCACAACCACAGAGAAGGCAGCAGGAGGAGGAAGGAGCCTGCATGAACACCATGTAACAAACTCCATGGGTGCCCTGCACAGGGCTAAATATAAAGTCTGAGCAGTTTAGCTACTGATTCCAGGAGAGCTGGCACACCTACCCAGTGGAGGTAACAGAGCACTGGAACAGGCTGACCAGGGAGGTTGTGGAGTCTCCTTCTCTGGAGACATTCAAGACGTTCCTGGACCCCTTCCTGTGTGATCTCATTTAGGTTCCTGCTCTGGCAGGGGGGTTGGACTGGATGATCTTTTGAGGTCCCTTCCAATCCCCAACATTCTGTGATTCTGTGGAGGCATTACAGGCTAGTTAGTGGAGCAAGATAAAGGAAAAGAAAGATTAACTTGGCTGTTGAGAGGACTTGAATGATGTAGGACTGCAGATAGAGAGCTCCAGGATAGTCCCTCAGGATGTCCCTGAGGTCTGTTGCTTGGGCTCCTAGCAGTACTTACAGTGATTTCCTTGTCCAGGTACAACATGGGACTGTCACTTTATCTTCATCTCTCCCACCTGACTTGAGACCTAATGTGTGTGTTTGGAGAGGGCAGGAAGCCACATCTCCTGTTGCTGTGAGTCAGACATGGGAGACTTGAGAACATCTGGGGAGCAGGAGCATCCTTGTGTCCCTGTTGCTGATGGGCTGTGATGGTGGCAGAGGAGCTCCACTGCTCCCAAATGCCTGCACTGAGCCAAGCTCATGTCCAGGGCATCCTCCATCACCTGCCCAAAAGGAACATCTCTGCAACCTTTGCACTTCACAGCAAGGAGCTCACCAAGCCCCACAGTTCCTCTGAGGGAGGATTTAAACAAATCCTCTAGACAGACACCCAGGCATGACTTAGGGACCAACAGACCATTCAGCACAGCAAAAATTCACCACTTGATGTGGAGATACTGAACTACCATGCTAAGAGAACCAAATTGCTATACCTGTTAGTCTACAACTGTTTTCCTCAGATAATGGGTTTTATCTTCAGCAAATTTGATGGTTTGTTATAAAATAATGTTAAGCACAATGAAATAATAACCAGCTGGTATGTTTTCTTGTTAAAAAAAAAATGCCATTAAAGTAGTAAACATCATAACAACACAGCACTGCTATTGAAGGAAATGGGTGATAAAACAGTTATTTTCTTCCAATAAATATTTTGTAGTCGACATATTTGGAATATTTCAATTATTTATCTCCCTATATGGTTGAGATGTGCACTTTAATAAAATGTAGAAAGGTTTTTAATTTTTCTGAACAATAAATGCAATTGATTTTGTGACTAGCGTGAAGAATAGATTGACTCTAATGTCTTTCTCTTGTAGTATTTTGTATTGTTTCATGCAGAAATCTTGAGTTTAATAGATTTAAAAAAATATGCCACTAAAATGGTCAGAGAGAAGGATAAATCTCATTAACTCAAAATTCTTCATTTTCCATATGCAAATATGGAAGGATTATCATTATCTCTTTCATCTGAATCACAGTGTTTGTCATGTTTATTTGTTCTGTATTTTCATAAACATTTAGGCTTATTAATAATTTAGGAAAGATGTTTAATTTCAGTGTAATGAATTCATGCAGGCAAAATAAATATGCAGGGTAAGTAGTCAGCGTGTCTAGTAGCTATTAAATATACTTTACTCTTTCTGTTCATATCCACTTGAAATACACAAACGTGGCTTAAGCAGGCGAGAACAGTCTCTCACCTTCACACCTAATTTTAGTGTAAATCCAGAGTAGCTCCTGTAGCCCAGGGAGTTCACTCTAATTTATATCCGTGCATTTCAGCAGCAGGCACGGTTCCAGACATGGAATTGAAATTGCTCCTTACTCACAGCACACTGAGCAGCACAGCTTCTCTCTGGACTGTCACGTAAGCGTGTCTGATAAGCTTAGTTCATAAAAGGGGTTGTGCTCGGTCAGGTACAGGCTCATTTACCTGAGTCTCCTATCACCAATCCTAGCCAAGAGCAGAAGATTACAGGAATGGGGTAGGCATATAAAGAGAGTTCCCTAGGGGAAGATCTCTCGAGGCATAGGGAATTCCTACCTGTTTATAATCTTAACTGGCTTTTCTTCCACCTTAGAAGGAAAGAAGAAAAAAGGTTGTGGAGTCTCCTTCTCTGGAGATATTCAAGACCTGCCTGGACGCCTTCCTGTGTGATCTCATTTAGGTTCCTGCTCCAGCAGGGGGATTGGACTGGATGATCTTTCAAGGTCCCTTCCAATCCCCAACATTCTGTGATTCTGTGAAAATTTCCAAGAATTTCCCAGATCTCTTCAGGACTAGTGGAGGCTTCAGCGTTAGTGCTCGATGTCTTCATCTCAAAACACAGGATATGTGCAGAAGATGCATTGCTTCAGTTAGCTTTGGTTAAAGCTTAGGTACATGTGATTTAGGTTTGCACATAGTCTGTCCTCACGCTTGACATTTTGAACTTATGTTACAAAAGACTCTACACACAAATTAAGGAATTAAGACATAATTAAAATTTTAGCTGTGAAATTACCAGCTCTGTGTATTTAAGATTTAAGTTGAATTTTTTCTTGTCACTATCAATGGCAAATGACAGCTTGGCCTGAAATACCAGTTCAGAATTCCCTCTTTTTTCTTTGCATTTAAATGTAAAATCAGGTTCAAGCTTCAGGATTCAGTCCCCTCTTGTTACAGCAGTGCTTGACCACCAGTGACAGTACACGACAGCTTTTCTAAGACTTGTGTCTAGGTGTTTCCTTTACTATTAAAGTCAAAACTTCTGTTCCTCTTTCATACACTGCCTTCTGGATGCTGAAAAACCATGAGAAGTACCAGCAGAAATTTGGTGGTCCTGATGTGGTCCTCCCTGCCATAGCAAACATTTCCAGCCGTGCTGCTCCCAACCTACCTCCACATTCCCGGTGAAGTTCAGTGCTTGGGATGAGATTGAAGCATCCCACATCCACCCCAGTTCCCTGGCTTCTTCCAGGGAACAGCAGGGTTTTCAAGCCTTAAGATAAAAGTTCAGCTCTCCTTCCTTGTAATGGTCAAGATCTTTCCCTGTTCTGTAGCTGTTCAAGCTATCTTCAGGGTTCAAGCCCTTCAGGATTTCTCAAAAACTATTTCAATACATTTGAATCAACAAGAGATTTCCTGGATAATTATTGAGTCTGGCTGAAGATGTTTAGGACACCCAAAATTTCATGGTTTAGTACAATTCTTTATTAGCTTAAAAGTTCATCATAATAGCTTGTTACATACCATTAACTACTCTCTTGTCTAAAATCTCTTACCTGCTACTGGTACATAAACCACCTTCCACTTCCCAAACAATTATTTTACTCAACTGACAAGGAATACACTTTCAAACCAAGCCATGAGCAAGTTATTCTGAGTCTGAAAGCTGTTTAACCAAACACCCCAGGCAAAAATCTAAATTGATAGAGAATAATTTTCTCATTAAGATTAGTAAAGTCCTGGACTGTGTCTTTTTCTTAATGAACAAAGTGTTTTCATGTGTTTCTCTACAATGACCAGCAAGCAAACATCAGTAATCACAGGATATACAGAAATGATGCAGAACACAGACAGGGTGCAAGTCCTGTCCCCATGGCCCAGGTTGCGGTGCATCAATCTCTGCACCATATTAGTGTAGTGGTGTGTTAAAGAGTTGGTAACTCCTGCATGGTACTGTGGAAATAATCCAGGGCCACTGCAGTGTACTGGTGTTTGTAAGGGTGAAGTACATCTCACCAGCCTTAGAAACACCCTCTGCACTTCTCAACGCCTCTATAATCAGTGGGGAGAGATCATAGAATCATAGACCAGTTTTGGTTGGAATGGACCTTAAAGATCATCTAGTTCCAATCCCCCTGCCATCAGCAGGGACACCTTCCATCAGCCCTGGGATGGGGTGAAGGACCCTGTGGGTGGTGCCTATTTCTAATCACTGTGTGAGTTGTAGGGGCCTCTCTAGAAGGAGAAAGTTCCCAAAGCCTTGGTCCATGCTGTAGCCACATTTCTTACCCTTAATGCATGGGGTTTGAGTGTGGCCAAGGTTGGGCCATTTGCCATCACCTGTGGGAGCTGAGGGAGGAGGAGCAGAGGTCCAGGGCATACAGAATTGCAGAAAGACTTTTCAGGGTGAGTGGTTTATGCCAGGCATTTCCTTTTCTTCCTGATCGACCAGGGGTTGGTGGAACAGGGGGGACAAAGTTGTGATTAAGTGCAGATTTACTGACATTTAGAAGTTACACCAGCTGACTGTCTTCTAGCTGTGAAGAAGAGACCTGTAAGGATGGTGAGGCCAAGATATACAGGCTTGCACTTTACCCCGACCTGATGGGAACGTAATGTCTAATGAACTAGGTGATTAACATGTCCACCTGTCTCAGAACAGGGGAGGGCGGTTAATGAAGAGCAGAGCTGCAAGACAGCAGCCACAGGAGAACAGAGACAGCCATACATTGGATGGACCAGTTCAAGGTTTGTGCAAGCAGAATTCTGCCTTAGTGACTGCAGCAGAGACAATGAAAAAATGGAACTTGATAAAACTGCCCATTTCAAAACACGTCTTTAGTAAAAGCTTTGATTTTTTGATTGAAGGGAGAAGATCTATAGGTTTGGGTTTTTTCATTTTCTCACTTCTATGTTTTTCATTGAGCAAAGCCCCAGTGCTTCCAACCCAAATTTGATTTTTTTCATGTAAATATCTACTTGGCTCCAGAAGCCATCTCCTAGACTGTTCAGCTGCCCTGGAATGCTATGTATGAATGGCTGTGATGATGCACACCAACTGGACTGAAGCTTGGAGGCAAGGTCCACCATCACTGCCCTTGAAGGTGAGCATAGCAGGTGCTGGAGAACATGGGGTGGTGCCACTCTGACTTAATTTGGGTAACAAGCACAGGAAGAATCTGACACCACAGCACAGCCTTTCCAAGCACCCCGAGATCTGAGCTTTAGGAGATCTGTCCTTTTCACCAGCTCTTCACTGCTACTACACCCAGAGCATGGACCAAAGTGGCAGAAGCTGCATCTCTGTAGCACTGCTGCCCCTTTCAGTATTCTTTTTTCACCAGCTGCTCCTAAAAAAGCACTGGTGACTCAGTGAACAAAGCTCTATAAAGCCTTCTCAATTCTTTCTATGAAAATCATGGCCAAATTGTACCTACCTGGAGCTTCAGGGACCGGATACTCCTGTGTGGGAATGTGCTTGTGTGTCTAGAAATGAACTGAGGTCCGTCCTGCTCTGGATACCAGCCCACCCATGTCCCAGGCCAGCCAGGTGCTGTCTGCAGTTCAGAGACGTGGTTTCTATTCCAAGTTTGTACCCTCTCTTCCTAAAGACATCATTGCTTTGCTGCAGAAGCCCTTTGTAGAAAGCTAATTTGGGGAAGAAAGAGGAGCCAGCTCAATTGATTGAAATGTCATCTCCTTATATACTTATTTAGCTTCCAAAAATTAAGATGAATATTGTGTGTGTTTTATGTTGAAACAGACCATTTAATACCAAACCAATAATAGCTGAAGACTAAATATGCAGCCCGGGGTGTCCATGTGTGGTACAGCATTGAGCAAAAGACTGAATGAAATAACCAAGTTTAAGCAGTCAGAATCAATATCGAGGAGGTGTCCTTTAGACTGGAGCTATTTAACTGCAGCCAGATAGCATCAAGGTTGAAAAAGAAATTGCACAGAGGCAGGGAAAAGACACAAGGACAAGGATTTTAAGGTCTCTTTATTAGCACAGTTGTAACTTTATAGCATGGCTGGACAGTGGCTGATCAAATGACCCACAGAGGGATCTCTGCTGGTGCACTGCACAAGCAATGTCATGGGAGGGTAAAAGGTCTATTTCTGCCTCAGATGGAGCAACTGCAGTCAAGAGGAGGAACAGGAACTATTGGCAGCCTCAGTTATGGAGCCTGACCCAGTGCATGCACCTTGCTCATGTGCTTGAGGAGCCAACAGGAAGCAAGAGGCAGGGCTCACCATTCCTGGATAGACAGAGTTTGTCCATGTGTCCAGAGAAGCTCTGCACAGGTTGCAAGGCACACTCAATCTGGCAGGCTTACACAACAGCTTGTTTGTGCCAGAAGTACAAGAAAACAGATTCTGTGTGTCCACATGGGCAGAATCAGTTATGTCCATGGGTCATAAGAGCAATCCACAGCTCATCTTACTCTTTCTACTTAGGCACCTCAGCTCTGCTGTGAGTTTCATCATGCAGAATCATCTTTATCAAACTCAGCCTGGAAATCCTTTGCTTTAATTTGATGCTGATGGACAGGTTTGCAATCTAGTTTCAGTGTTGCAGAGGAGTCCAGGGACAGATAAAGAGGTACCAGAACTTCCTTAATGTTCACTTTACTGGCAGGAGTAAATATTTTAAGCTAAGCATATTTTTTCTCCTTGAATATTGGCTGGCAAGCAGATACTGCTTCTTAAATACCTTACTTTCTGGCTTCTCCCACTGTTCCCATTAGAGTGGCTCCACTGAGCTTGTGTGCTTTCCCATGCTTCTGGACACAGTAGATAATCTACTTCTGTTAGGTCCAAAATTCTTTCTACTCTACAACTACTGTAGAAATGCAGCAGATGGGAAGTCACAACTCAGGAGAGGAAATGTCTAACAGATGCACCAGTGCAGGTTCCAAGGTTAGTCGTCAAGGAAAGTGAGTCTCACAGTGGGTTCTCCACTCTGCCACCTTAATGTGCACGTAGAGAGGTGGATCAGACACCAAAGACTTTGCCCTTACTCCCTGTAACATTAACATTATCTTGTTAACACAACACCCATAAGCTGTAGGTGAAAGAGGAGTCTTAAGCTTCCAGTTAAAGAGCACTCTTTAACAGGAAAAAGACCCATAAGATCCTGATACTGAACAATAATATAAAACAAATTTCAAACACAAATAAGGTTCAGATTTTAAAAGTGAGACTGCAACATTTATCATTATCCTACTTGGGAAATGCCATTTGGTTTGAAAAGGTGGTTATGGGATCTACCATAGTTCCCACTAAAAGTGCATCCAGCTTGCAACTGACCTTCTCCAGTTCCAGTTTACAGCTATCAGATCTCTTGGAGAAATGACCCGGGGACAAAGTGTCACTGGGCATCAGATTCTTTTCTAAATAGAGTCTGTAGGTGTAAAGGTGCCACACTACAGGCTGAAAAAATGTGCAGTGTTTGCTGCTTAAGGTGCTTTAGCTTCATTAAACAGATTGAGATGCTGAGGATGAACATTTCTGGGTTTAAAGCCTGTTTACTCTTGAGAAAGAAAGCACAGCAATCCCATATACATTCCCCACTGGTGCCAGGGTTATTCACACTGAGAGTTACTCTTCTGTTCTTCAGCGTTACAGAGGAATTTAGTAATTCAGTTCCAGATACCCTTAAGGTGCATCTTTTTGTGTTATGTGGCAGACCCTCTTTTTTTAAATTTATTTTCCAGGATCCATTCTTCACAAGCCTCCAGAGAAAGTAGTCTTTTTTGGTCAGAAAGAATCACATCAATCCAAAGGCAGAGCATTTTGGAAACTACTCAGAAGCTCCTGCTTGCATGCCACGGCCAGATCTGCAATCCACAGAACCACTGAAAATCTCTCTTCTCACCACGCTCACAGAGCAAGCAGTGTTTTCTCTATTCTGAAAAAGGAGAGAAGCCCATGCCGAACCCATGTTCATTTATCAGATGTGGAGGATGTCCGGCAGCTATGACTTAGGGCAGCAGTACGGTCTATGAGACAAAGAAACAAAATAAAGAGAGGGATGAATAGACTGAGCTGGTGTGCACCAGGCCAGCTGTCCTTCCTCAGATGCATGAAAGGTAGGTATGGACAATCCATGCTCTGGCTAGTTCAGGGAAAGAGCATGTGAAATAATTTTCTACTCTTGTGCATATTTGAGTCCAAGGGACAGACCCAAGTGAAGTTATTAATTTCCTCACAGCTGACCACGTTAGCAGCACCTACCAGCAGCTCCAATACCTTAATCTGCTCACGTGCATTACAGGCCCAAAAAGCACCTGGAAAAAGAGGTGATAATGATTCTGAATGAATACACAAGAGTCCACAGGAAGAAGCAAGCAGCAGATTATGGGACATGTGGGCTAACAGACAATCTTGATGTCAGGATTTACAGAAAGAAGGCTGAGTAAGAAGGAACATTGTAAAAAAACTCAGACACATGGACTGCTCTGGGAATGAAGCCCCTGGCAATCCAAAGGTAATGTTGAAGCTCAGGAGATCATTCACTGCAGAGGAGTATCTCACGCACTTCTCTTGGAAGAAACATCAAAGCTGATGGCAGTGGTGTGGGGATCGCAGCACCACTGGGCTGGGCTGCCTTTGGGTGTCTGAAAAAGCACAGAAGGCAGCTTTGAAAAATGCCTCATTCTACTCCTGGTGCTTCCCAGAGTAGGAGCTGGAGTGGGAGTAAGAGAACAGCAAAAGGAGAGAAAGGGCTATGCTTAAATCAGTCCTTGCATGTTACCTGAGGTTCAATCTATGTGCAAATGAAGAGCAGAAGCTGTGATGTTCCCGGTGGGGATGCAGCACACTACTCCTATCAAGACAGGAACAAAATCTTTGTATCTTCTCACAGCTCTTTCCTACCCCTGCCTTTCTTTTCTTAGAATGAAATCATGTTGAAAAGGAGCTCTGATTTAGTCCTGTGCTTGCACTGGTTAGCCCAGAGACTCCTGCTGTAGATGACTCTGAGGACACCATGCACCAGGCACAAGTGTTTATCATCGTCTTCACCCAGCAGTCAATACAAATCACCCTAACTAAAATATCTATATTAATAAAAAAACCCAGACCTTCAAGTAGGCAGTTTGACAGCTTATCTGCTTGAAAAGTAGCTCACCTGGGACAGGTATTTTGCAAATGCCATTAGCCCAGCAGGGTTCAGGAGTTTTCTGATTTTGTCAATGTACCTTTTATTTGGTAAAGTGGTGTGGAAGAGGAATAAATCCCCCCAGCCTGTCACTGCGTAGATACACATTGCACCAAGTTCAATTGTTCTAGCTTTCTGCCAAGTGGCAGGCTTGCCAGCTAGAGACAACAATGTTTAATTTATGAAGGACTGAGTTTTAATCAGTTTTTTATTGTTTGTTCCAGCAATAGATCAGTTTAATGGCAGTCTAAAAAAAATGCACCATAAGCAAATCTCACACATGCCATTCTTCTCCCCGTTACATATCTCACATCAGAAGTTGACATCAGTGCATGCTGGGAAATAGGCAACCTGTGAATCTCAGTGTTTAAAATAAGTGGCCAAGCTGTAGTTCTTATGGTGTTTGTGGGTTGGTGGATACTGCAGCAATAAGGGCAGATTTAGAGATAAATCTGTATTCAGAGCCTTTTCACACTGAATCATGAGATTCCTTTTTATAACCAAGAAAGCAGACATCATTACCGTGCACCTCCCTCAAGCTTGGTCACAGAGCTGGTGGTGGAACCTTGTCTTCTAGCATCAGTGTATTAAAGCTTTACTGAAAAGGTCCTTTGCTGACACCCCTCACCAGTCCTTGTCTTTTTTTCATATGTGGGACTCCAGCTACAAAAACCACATCAGTCTCTCTCCAAGCAGACCAAAACCTCACCAGTTCCAGTGGAAACCTGGCCTGGCCACCCCATGTGCTGTGTCACGAACTGTCATCCTAATAACAGGCTGTTGCTTGGGTAGAATTGTAGAGAAGAACGATGAACCCTGGCTCAAGTCATCTATTTTACAGTCAAAGGAAGATACATGAAACACATTTACTGCTCCATTTGTCAGGCCTATTTTCAGCCAATTAAAGATGTAAAATATTTGTGTCTGAATCCAGCCTGTGAGTGGAGGGTGAGGTCCAGCCTACTTCAGTTTCTTGAGAGGCACTCTCTGAGAAAGAGAATTAGTGTGACACCAAAGCAAATCCAGAAAGAGTGGTTATTGCCACTGCCACACACAGGCAATGAGAACTGAAAGTCCTCATTACTTTGCAGAGCTGTATGAGTTGCCTTGGTTACTCTTCTTCTCTTCCACGGTTAGAGATGTATTCATGTCTGTCCTTGGCTCTCAGGGAGAGGCTAAAATTATTGTTTCACGGTAGAAAAATGGTGATCAGCTGCCCAACCAGCTCCAAGATAAAGGCTGCCATGAGTATGAAGAGATTCAGAGAATAAAAGAAGATTAAATATGTTTCACAGGGGAGGAAATATTTCCCAACAAATTTGTTTTGTGGACAATAAACAGCCTTGTTAGTTGGATTATGCTGGTTGTGGCTCTGGTGAAAGCCAACCCTTTTCACCACAGCAGGGTTTGACCCCATGTCAGGGAGCTGGTTAACAGGCTGGACTCATCCAAATCATGATAGTACCAGACGCTGCACCCAAGGGGATGGTATAACGGGACTGAAGTGTCTAGAGCTGCAAATATGTAGGGACAGTGCGGCCCCTAAAGAGGTGCAGGATTTCTTAGTCTGTGAGTACCTATTTGCTTGAAGCTTAATTACTACCCAAATCTTACCTAAAATGGTATCGGAGGTTTAGCTGCTCAGGGAGGAGGTTGATGAAGACAAGGCAGAGCATTCTCTAAAGCACTTAGGTACTTTAAGACCATTGGTTTTGTTTTCAGAAGGGAATTAATATCCAATTGTCAAAGGTACTAAGATCTCTAGAGTTTCAATTTGTGCATAAACACTTTTGAAAAACACACACCTACCTGCATAGAAAATTGGGCTGGAACAGATCTGAAGAGACCACCTCTTCCACCTCCCTGACCTGAGGAAAGCTCTGTGGCCCTCAGGAAAGGTTTCTGTAGAGATGATACTGCTCCTAGAAGCCTCCAGCAATGGAAACTCCACAACAAACTTAGGAAAAATATATAGCAGTGCTTAACTATCCTTACATCAGGAAGACTTTTCTTAATAACTAATCTGAATTTCCCTAACTGTGATTTAACTTCTCCATCTCATAAGCAGAATGAACATGCAGAACAAATTATTCTCTTCCTTTTCACAGAAACCTTTTATGTAACTGCAGACTATTATGTTTCCCCTAAGTCTTCTCTAGACTAAGTAACTCCAATTATTTCAGCCTTTCTTTTCAGGTTACCTCTAATAATTCTCATTCTTGCTGCTCAACATTTTAATTCATCCTTCTTGAACTGCAACACTCCAGACCAGATCTCATACGCCCTCTGAGACTCTCCTATGAACATACCCAGAACACCCTTCACCTCTCTTTATATTAGCACGCTCAGGTTGCGACACCCAAGCCATTTCCCACAGTACTGTGTGTGGCCAGTCTTTCCCTGTTCTGTCTTGGTGCAGTTGCACATCCAAATGCAGACGCCTCATTTGCCGTTGTATCCTGTATTTTCCAGATTACCTCTCAGATTTTTCAAGATGCTTTGGAATTTCAACCTTGTCCTCCAAAATGCTGTTGGTCCTTCCTCACATGAGGCTAGAGCAGAGCTTGTACACCCTAAGGTATGTTGGCAGTCTCTGGTAGCATGTCAGTCCACTGCAAGACAGCCAAGGAGAAGCTTTCTCACAATGAGAACGGTCAAGCATGGGAGCAGGTCGCCCAGAGAGGTTGTGCAGTCTCCATCCTTGGAGGTTTTCAAGACCAGGCTGGATATAGTCCTGAGAAACGTGGCCTGACCTCAGATCTGATCTTGATTGGAGCAGGCAGTTGGACTGGATGACTTCCAGTGATCCCTTTGAACCTGAATTACCCTGAGAACCTTTATCTTCTCTTTATTTCACTTCCTCCTCCCCCCCAAAAAATAAAAAATTCTTGGTGAGGAAGATGCTCATGCTGCACCCACCCATACCCTGACTCAGGCCATGAGACAGAGGCTGACCCCAGAGTGTCCTGGATCACCCTGTCTTGGTCTCTGTGGTTGTTTCCAGTACTTGGAACCACATGCGAGGAAGGTCTCTGCTGCCAGAAGCATACCTGCTACCAGGAAGAAAACTTGCAAATCCTGGAGCAGTTTGGAAAGTAAGAAGTGAGGAGATTGAATAGGACCAACAGATCCTGCTACTGTGGGAAGACACACTAGACCAAAGTAGTCTCCAGAACCAGCTGGAAGTCCTCAGCTCCACGCAGAACAGCAGTGGGATTTTCCTGGGGTAAAGATATCACATGTAGGGTCTGCAGAGACCGGGCAGACTCACTGCTTAGCTGTAAAGGGGATGAGGTTTCCACGTTCCCAGGTTTTCAGCACATTTGAAAGGCAGATTATCCCAGAATTAGGGACCCAGGAAACACTTGCACTTTGTCAATAAAAGAGACTCTTGGAATTTCATGGTACACAACTTGGGATCCTGGAGTGGGAGTAGGGTCTCATGGAGCAGGTAACATGAAAACCTCAGGCCATGAGTTCTCACCAGCATAAAGCTTTTTGTTGCACAGCTGGAATCTGTGCTTTGAGGATCTTGGCTACCGAGGCAGCTGCAGAAATTTTCAGGCTGGGGTGGGCTCCTGGGATTCCTGGTGCTGATACACCAACCTGCTGGGACTACCACAGATCTGGGGAAACATTGCTGTGCTCAACATGGAAGATACTCAGACTGAGCAGGAACTGAAGGTATATCTTATTTTGGAAGGGATTTATTTTTTAAAAAAAATCTTTGTAATATGTTTTCTCAATGCTTCTAAATCATGGGAATTGAAAACAAACAAAAAACCAAACAAACAATGTTGCTTAAGTCCACTTTGGAAGCAGAAATATTAAGCAAACATTTCTGGCAAATTGGAAACCCTGCTTGCCAAAGATTGCAGGGGTAAGTATGTTTATTCAGAAGTCATATAAACTGCTCAAAACATCTTAAATTTTTGCTGCAATAATGAATTCGAAGAACAGAATAATTGGGAAAGAAAACCAAGTAGTCTTCAGTTTTTGACATTTTAGGAAAGAGCTGAAGACGACTTTTTTATATTCACCACATCCTTTGTCGTGATGGAAAGAGAAGCTTTAATTCCAAAATAGCAAAAGGAAAGGGCAGGGAAAGATAAGATCTTGGGGATCTCGTTTCTAAATGCAGCGATGGTTTAGTGATGACAAAAAGGGATTCTGACTTGCTAATTAGTTTTGCGTAATGATGACTAAACTTGATTACAGCATGAACCAGTCAAATGTCTTTGTAGCTCACAGGCTTGCTGTGCGCTCCAATTAAAAGGGTGAGGATTGTGTATGGCTCACAAGGTGTTTCCTGGAAACTAAATAACTTACAAATGGGTGCTCCAAGCGTTGTTGTTTCAACTGGCTGCTGCAGCAAATTAACTTCTGAGGAGGAATTTGATAGCATCTATTTTATCATACATCCAGAAGCACGTCACCAATTCTCTACAAGCTCTTGCTCATTTTTTTCCCTCCTAAGCAGCTAAACAAATGGAGAATAAAGCCTTCATTATCTGTTCATCAGTTGCCATCTCTGCCAGTAACTACAGAAGCTCTCCGCCTGCTATTTTTCTCTATTAAGAAGAGCTGAGAGGAAATCTGGCCATAAAACATCCCTGACTGTGTGTGTTTGTGTTTGTGTGTAGGGGGAACACTTGGAGTAGGCGACACATTTGATACCCTAATGGAATGCCATTCACTGTCCCTTCAAGTGAAGGACACGAGGGCTGTTGCAGTCTCTCACCATCCCTGTGGTCCCTCTGGATTCCCAAGGACAGAGTCCCAGCCCTCATGGTCCCCATGACCAACTTGCACCCATGCAGAGCCCCAGTCAGTCCCCCAGACTGGGATGCAGCCTGGATGTCAGCAGAGCTCCGGTGTTGAGTGCTGGGGTTGCTGTGCCCCCACTTCAACTTATGCACACAGCTACAGAGGGCACCGAGACCCCACAAACACAGTCAAGTCCATCCCATGAATGCTAGAGGTCCACCTGCCTTGTAATTCCTGGTGCTGGCAGAGCTCTGGCTGGCACTGGGAACCAGCGTGGGGATCCAGTCATTCACCCCAGCAGGATTCCAGCTTGAATCCTTCTGAAGGACTGTGTCAACACCATATTTTTTCCTGTAAATTGAAAACAACAAAGAGGAAGAGAGAAAACTTTACTTCCCTGCATAATTCTCTTCAATGAGGGACTCGCTGAATACAGATGAGCTCCCCTCCAGTGGCCTGTGAACTCTATTAAAGGGCTTGCCCCTGCCTCTGACTGACAGCATCTCACCTGTCTGCAGGAGTGGAATATTTTTCAGGGACACCTCACCTTTTGTCTTGCTGCCAGAGCAAGTGGCTTGCACAAAGTCAGCGAGGCAGGCGCTGGCTTATCAGACCTCCTTCACTGCACCCCAGCTGAGATCCTGCTGGCTGGTCCCTGTGGTCCAGCACCCAAGCGGGGAGGTTCAGCTGGGATGGCATTTCTGTTATGCAATGGCTGGGGAGGGATTGAATTAAAGCTGTGAAGAAACATTTCATTTTGCATCAAGTCCGCTGAGCTATCACTCCTGATAGCAGATGCTGTTTGCTTCACACCACCCTCCCGTTTCCAAAATGCCAGAGATTTCAGGATTGCCGACGCATGATTTCAACCTGCAACGTCAATGGGAAAGGACAGTAGACTGGGTGGCTTTGCAGCTACTTTTTAGACCAACATTCTCAGCCTCCCAGAGATTTCCAGTCTAGCACAGAGCTCCTGTGAAGTTGTCCTGGTTGTCTTCTTAGTATCTAGAGTAGCTGTGCTTTAGTTTCAGTGTTATGAGAAGAATGTTGATCAGGTACTGATGTCATTAGTTGCTGCTGGAGCTCAAGGCCATCGTGTTTGGCTGGTTCACAGCTGCATTAGGACTGGGAGGGAGAAGTGCAGTGAACAGCAAACCCCAAACTGGCATCTGGATGTGCCAGGGAGATATTCTAGATCATATCACGTCATTAACCAGGGTTGAGCAGAATATGAGGGTATTCTCTCCAGGATGGCTTGGGCTCTTGCTCTCCTGGGATTGCAGTTTGGTTTTTGGGACTGTCTTTGCTCCAGGATCACTGGCTGGCACAGGCTGGGCATCAGTCAGCAGGTGGTGAGCAATTGTACTGTGCATCACTCATTTGTATATCCTGTTATTACTGTTATTATTATTGTTCTTTTATTTCAATTAGTAAATTGTTTTTATCTCAATCCATGAGTCTCCTTCCCCTTTTCCTTCCAATTCTCTTCCCTACTCCCTGGAGGGAAGAGGGTGAGAGAGCGACTGTATTTGGCTGCAGCCAAAGGAGTGAAACCACCTCAGGGGTCCTGGGTCATCTCCCCAGGAGACATGGAAATGTCTCTAATCTCCAGTTCTCCCTATTTCCAAATGGGGGGTCTTGCAGGCAGCTAGCAGGCACAAAATGGGCTTATGCTACAAAAGTGTGTTACAACACTTCTGACCTTCATGCATCATGAAACAGAAATGGACTCTATTTTCTCAAAGAATAGGAGAGTTTCCCATAACATACAGGTCTCATCGGAGTGATGTGGCAAGAGGAAGCGCTGAGGAATTACAGACCAGTCAGCTTGACTTTGATAGTCTAAAAAATACTGGAGCAAATTATTAAACAATCACTTTATAAGCACTTAGAGGATAAAAGACAGTAAGAAACAGCCAACATAGACTTGTCAAGAACAAATCACATCAAACTAATCTAATCCCTTTCTTTAATGGGGTCATTGGCCTATGGACAGAAGAAAGTGATAGATATGATATACCTTGACTTTCATAAGGTTTTTGACACAATCTGACATGTGAGTCTCCTACAAGTAGGGAAATAGAATTGGAAGCAAATCATACTGCATGGGGACAATTTAAAAAACATTAGACTTTGAATTTAATATCGGGAATCTGTTCTGAGGCAGGGAAAGTGATGCAAGTCTTTCAGGCATCTGTCCTGGGCTCAGTTCATTGAAAAATTTTTGAATTCATAATTCAAGCAGATCAACAAAATCAGAACAATAGCCACACAGAGGATATACAAGAATTTTATGGTATTGATGTAATACTGTTTTACAAGTAAAAATATGAGAAAAATCATACCAAGAAAGAATCATGTGTTATCTGTCTCATTCAAATATATACCTACATATATAGAGAGATATATAATATAGCATTTTATTTTTCATGAATAATAGCGTTACTCATTGATATTGCAAGAATTGGAACACAAGTTTATTGTCTGGTAAACATCTGTTGTCATTGTAGGTGAACAGATTTCCTGGTGCTAGTCAATCTTTTACTTCTTTTCCATCTATCTGACCTCAGAGAGAATTATTCCAGCTGTACAATTTACCACATCATATAGTGCCACATTTTCACAGGCACTGAAAAGACAGCTATTTGTTTCAATCTTTTTATTAACGGCTTAGATGATGGAACTGATCAGACACAGCTAAATGCCTAAATAGGGACATCTGTTCAATTTTAGATACCCCCAGGTATCCCATCTGGCCTCCAGCTGCTGGTTTGGCAGGGTGCTGCTCTCCTGTGAGCCCCACGTCATTGTCATATGCACCAGGTTCTCTTGAGTACCCACCACATCTGAAATAGCACCACACAACTATGTTGAGGTAACTGAATAAATCTCCTGTCAGCTTTGTGGATAAACTTGGGGATGAAGGGTGGTCATGGCAACACGTGATTCAATTAGAAAGGTCAGATGTAATGCAATACAGGCAGGTGAGAAGTCAACACAAGGAAAAAGTAGATGCAGAAACTGGTATGTGGTTGAAAAAGTGACAGCACCTTTTCAGAGACTGACCTGGGCATTAGAGTGGGTCCTACAAAGGGGGTGGGCAATGTTTGCCACTGACCCACACTTAGCAGCAGGAGCTGTGGATCCTCAGAGCTTCTCAAGGAGATGATCCTCACTTGGGGTACTGCACTATAAGAATGATAGAGACAAAACAGAGCTGAATTAAAAGAGGAGAACAAAGGCTGGAAACAGGTTATATGAGAAAAGATTGAAGAAATTCAGTCAGTCTCTTTTCCCTAGAGAAGAGTAAAGCTGCCCGAATAAGGATGTGAGAATGATGTAAAATATGTACTAGATTGTTCTGAAGCAAGGAGTGAATAAGTGCTCTCCATCTCTTCTTAGGTTAATTGACCTGCTTTGCAGCCAAGGAGATTTAAGGCAGAAATTAGAAAAGTACTCAGCTACCAGGATAATTTTTCACAGGAACAAGCTACCCAAGCGGGTGGGGGAATCCCTTTTCCCATGATCTCAAGGAGCAGATCAATGATTCTGTGGCCTCTTCTTGTTTTGCCAGGACCTGGATCCATCATTTTGGCCTTTTGAGTCTCCTGCTTTAAGACCGTGGAGTGAAAGGGAACATCTCTGCATCCCACACTTGGATATGTCCAGTTGTCCATAGTTCCAGCCAGCACAGCCTTACGCTTCAGCTGCTAATTCCTAAACAGAAAAATCTCTACAAACAACAGAAGGTGTTGGTGGAGAATTAGATAATTTGCCTTTCCATGCATCTACCTGAGATAGGCTGAAAAGATAAGTTGGTCCTCATCTTCTGGAGTACATGTCAAGAAGGTAGGTGAGTCATCTTCCATGGTAGGTGAGCATGACAGAGGACATCCAGTTTTACTGAGGGCAGTACAAGAGGTGTCTGATACTGGTGATGCCTGTCAAGAATGATCTCTGGGGAACTAAGGGCACCTGTCTGCTGTGCACTAGGTGTGTGCAGGCTAAGCCTCACAAGGATACGCTTCTCAAGTCTGTGGCATGAATCTCATCCTTGGAAAATATCTTCCAGGTCTCAAAGTCATGTCAGATCAGAGAGAGCTTGGAAGAGACTTCTCTGCAAGAAGTAATAATATCAGTTATAAAGAGTTATGTGGAGACTGAGGAGAAAATGGAGAATTGCGTGTGCCAGTGTGCTTTATACTGGATTACCAGTATTTCATAGCTTGTAGATGGAAAGTGAAATGGAAATGTAAGGGAAGATAAAGGCCTGCCTCCCTTGCTGCAGGAGGCACAGGACACATGCAGAGACCCTATGCAACCTCAGCCAGAAACATTCCCTCTGAAATATGGCCAAAGTCCCTGGAGAATGACCGCATGACAAGAGATTGTCCCAGGATATGCTGGACCTGAGGACCCTCTCCTGATATGAAAGCAGTCCTGCCAACATCCGCAACCACTTGGACAGGACAGCTTCTGATTTGGACTGTGGGTGGCAGGAAGACTGTGGCTGGGAGCACTGTGCCCTTGTGGCCAGGAAGGCCAA
>NW_010317808.1:0-202 GCF_000700745.2 Antrostomus carolinensis
ACACGCTGAGCCCACTGAGTGCTGATGGCCAGGCCCGGCCCGGAGCAGCAGCCGCTCACCAGCCCCAGCCTCACCTGCTCATCCACTTCTGCCGCTCAGCAGCCAGCTCCCGGACACCACCGGCCACCTCCCCACGCTCCAGGCGCCCAAAAGCCGAGGCCCATTCCCTGTTGGCAGCGGGGCCGCTCCGCAAGCCCCCTTC
>NW_010317808.1:331-552 GCF_000700745.2 Antrostomus carolinensis
CCACTTCTGCAACAAGCCAGCTCCAGGGGAGAGGGGCTCACGTGGCTTGTGCCCACCGTGGCTTGTTGGTTATTGGAGGGGCTGGGGAGCAACCAACAGCCCTGATACCCAGAGGTGTGACATATAGCTCGTGCCAAGTGCAGCTCACCCTCATCCAGCGTGCCCAGCACGGCCTCGTGGTAGCCCTCATGGACGGCGCTGCGTGTGAGTGGCAGGAGGCT
>NW_010317809.1:0-251 GCF_000700745.2 Antrostomus carolinensis
CCCCCCCCGGCACGGGGGGCCCCGCCCCCAGACCCCCCATTAACTATGTGAGGGGTCTCACCTCGGGCAGCAGACGCTGGCAGATGTGGGAGGGATGGGGCAGGGGGTGCAGGAGTCCCCTGGGTGCCCCCAGCCACCCCATGGCTCCCACCTTGCTGGGGCTTTATTGTCACCCCTCCCTTGCCCAGTCAACCCTGTCCCAGGGGACCCCCCGACCCCAAACCCACCTGCAGGCAGGGATGTCCAGGCTG
>NW_010317810.1:0-672 GCF_000700745.2 Antrostomus carolinensis
GCAGCTGCCAGACCTGTGTGTCACTTGGAGCAGTTGTTGCTGAGTCCTCTGCTGGTCTTCAGCCACAGATAATTTGGATGGGAGCAAAGCCCAATGTGGGGGTTTTTGGTTGAAATTGGGGTTTTTAGAAGATGAAATGGCTGAAAGCAGCAGAGAGGGACCGCGGGTACTTGGAGCAGTTGTTGCTGAGTCCTCTGCTGGTCTTCAGCCACAGATAATTTGGATGGGAGCAAAGCCCAATGTGGGGGTTTTTGGTTGAAATTGGGGTTTTTAGAAGATGAAATGGCTGAAAGCAGCAGAGAGGGACCGCGGGTTGGTGATGCAGGAACAGTGTTGTCCTCGGCCGTGCTGTCAGGCAGAGCCTCCGTGGGGCAGCTGGGCACCCAGGGGTGCGCAGTGGCCCGTGGCCAGTTTCTGGGGGGTACGGTGCCGGGGGGGGGGTGCCGTGGGGCGCTCTCCAGGAAAGGATGGGGTCTGTTTTTTTTCCCCCCGGATCTACTGGGGGGTTTGATCCGTGCGCTGGCCTGGGCTCATTTTGGGGCAAGGAGTGACCTTGTTGGGCTGTGTTGGTTTGTCGCGCTGCCGTGAGCCCGTCCATCCCGTGCGGTGGGCACCTTCTGCGGGTTTGGCTGGTGATTTGGGGCTGGACCGTGTGATTTTTGTCCCCTCCAT
>NW_010317811.1:0-347 GCF_000700745.2 Antrostomus carolinensis
CCCCGGGGAGCCACGGGGTCCCCTCAGTCCCCCGGCGGGACCAGCCCAGCCTGAGCCTCCTGGGGAGGGTGCTGGGCTTGGAGCACTCCAGCGCCAACCACCCGCACGACGACGTGAGTGGGGCTGGGGGGTGGGGGGGTCCCACTCCACTGCCACATCCCAGAACCCCCCGAGAACCCCCACTGCTCCTTATCCCCCCATGGGACGAGGAGCCCCGGGACCCCCCAGCACTGCTCACTGTCACCCCCCCGCAGTGCCTCAATGTCACCCAGCTGCTGGTGAATTTTGGGCTGGACTCGGTGCCGCAGTTGACGCCGGAGCAGTTCACCCTCCTCTGCCCCGCGCTG
>NW_010317811.1:358-692 GCF_000700745.2 Antrostomus carolinensis
GTCTGCATCCAGCACAGCGATGAGGTGACGCTGCCACCCCCGGGGGGGACCCTGTGGCCAGGTAACCCCAACTCCGGGCCCCACCCTGGCCCCCAGCCCAAGGTCACCCATCTCTGTGTCCCCCATCAGTCGGTCCCTGGGTCCCACATCACTCCGTCCTCAGGTCGCCCAGTGCCTGGTCCCCGTGTCCTCCATCAGCCTGTCCCCATCACCTGGTCCCATGGCCACTGTCCCTGCACCCTGAGCCCCTGGTCTCCCATCAGCTGGACCTTGTGGGCCCTGTCCCCTTCATCCTCATCCCTGGCTCCTCCATCATCAGCTCTCCAGGTCCCCC
>NW_010317811.1:782-1013 GCF_000700745.2 Antrostomus carolinensis
CCAGTCCCTGCCACCCCATCCCTGCACTGACCATCCCCAAGTGCCCCCCTCTCACATCCCCCATCCCCAGGTTCCTGTCACCCCCCCAGTCCTGTGTCCCCATCCTGTGTCCCCATCCCCGGGTCCTGCACCCTCCCACCCTGGCCGTGCCCATCTCACCTGCTCCGCAGCGCTGGGCTGGGGGCTCCTGGCTGTCACCTTTGTCAGCCTGCCCTCCGCCCTGGCCGTCGT
>NW_010317812.1:0-547 GCF_000700745.2 Antrostomus carolinensis
TGTGCCTGCACCCAGCCCAGGGCACCCGGCATCACCCCGCGGGAGCAGGGACAGGGCACCCGGCACCATCTGCTCGGATTTCCCACGGGGTTTAATCTGAGGAGAGCCCTTGTGCCATGAGGGGTCTGGCACCGCGCCGGTGCCCCGGCTCCCCCCGAGTTCCCGTGTCCAGCTGGGGCGAAGGGGCTGGAAAAGCTCTGTCCTCAGGCGCACCCGGCCTGATGGACCTTGTGCCTGGGCTGCTTCACCAGCACCATCACTGCTGGCCATGGTGGGTTGGGGCAGAGGGGTTGGCACTGGTGCTGAAGGTTGAGGAGGTGCAGTGAGAGGGGACGAAGGCCCACAGGGACAGCCAGCCATGATGTGGCCAGGCCTGTTCTCAGGACAGGAGAAGGAGAAGCTGTCACCACTCTGTGGGTCCAGCGGGGCCCAGCAGCACCTCCCTGCTGGGGTGTTGCTCCATCCTACCACACAGGCAGGAAGGTGCTGGTCCAAGGCTGGGCCAGGCCAGCAGCAAAGCAAAGACCAAAGCCACCGTCAGCCCAGC
>NW_010317812.1:590-920 GCF_000700745.2 Antrostomus carolinensis
GAGCTCAGGGCTGGAGGAGGAGGATTGAGCTGCACCGCTCCCAGCAGTGTTTACTGGGGCTGAGTGACAGCCTGGGTGCCACCCAGGCCCCTGCAGATGTCACCAAGGTGTATCCTGCATAGAGATGGCACCGCAGTGGGGACAAGGTGGGAACTGGGGGACCAGACGAGGCTCATTGCGTTGGGCCACCATGCCAGGTTCAGTGCCCAGAACAGCCTGGACATGTGCCATGGGACAGGGATGCGCAGAGGGAGGGACGTGCCCCAACATCCCTCCAAACCCCCCCTTCTCCTCACAGTGGGCCTCACTGGGGTCACCCAGTGCAGCAGC
>NW_010317813.1:0-5079 GCF_000700745.2 Antrostomus carolinensis
CCCGCACCCCCCCTGTCCCTCACCCGCACCCTGTGTTTATTAAACATCCTTTCCAAGGAGACTTTATCGTGGCTTTTTAGTCCTTTAAAGGGACTACGAGAAAGGTGGGGACAGACTTTTTAATCCGGGTCTGTAGTGATAGGACAAGGGGAAATGGTTTTAAACTAAAAAAAGGGAAATTCAGGCTGGATAGATGGAATAATTTTATATACTGAGGGTGGTGAGACCCTGGCCCAGGTTGCCAAGAGAGGTGGTAGAAGCTCCATCCCTGGAAACATTCTGGATGGAGCTCTGAGCAGCCTGGTCTGGTTGAAGGTGTCCCTGTCACTGCAGGGGGTTGGACTAGGTGACCTTTAAAGGTCCCTTCCAACCCAAACCATTCCATGATTTTATGATTTTATTATTATTTTTTCACTTCACAGACCTGCAAGGTCCATGAGCCGCTTGGCTAGTGGAGGACAGCCCCGCTCCCCGGGTGTCAGCCACCCTCCCCGGGCTCCTGCGCTGTCGTGCCTCAACCCCGCGCTTGAGAACCGACCACAGTGTGCAGTGACATTTATTTTTGACTCTTAAGGTGATGTTTCCAGCTGTGTGGGCAAGGATAGGAAACTACAGAGGGAGGAGGGAATGGGTTCAGGCATGGGCTGTGGTCTGCCTGCTCCGTGTGTGCTGAACTTGCCCCGTAACCGCAGGGACGGCCACGCTGGTGTCTCCAGCTCCACGTTTCGAGGTAACTGCAAGGTTTGCAGGCCAGGGTTGTTCTTCAGCTGCAAGTTTCTGGAGCAAGTCATTATGGGACATGTACTTTCAGCTTAAAAACAAAAAACATTCAAAAAAAAACTTGCTGTGAGAAAGATTGAAAATAAGAGCCAGGCATATCCTGTTGGCTCGAAAATAAAGTCAAATGCCACATTATCACTTCAAGTACTCAGTGGTTTTTTTAAGTCAGTTACATGTTTTGGAAGACTTGCTTATGTCTTTTAAAAGTAGAAATATTTTTGTTTCTAGAGTGAGTGTTATAAAAATACTCAGGAAACACAGCTGAACAAGGAGAGGAGGCTACTTGCAATTGACCACACTGCACATTGAGACACTCAAGATCTGGAACTGTGGTCAAGCCTCCTAGTAATTAGTTAAATCATATTTATCATATGACCCCAGACCACATCAGTGTCCAAAAATGATGTAACAGTATTTACCTAACAAATATGGAACCAGCCAACACAGGAATGGTGGTTATTTTTGTAGACAGCTGTAAAAGTTTTAATTCAATGTTGCCATGTAGAAAAAGCACTTAAGTTCTAAGTTTTCTTTAATAAAGCATACAAAAAAAAAAGTGTGAAAAAGAAGATTAAAAAATTATTGATGGAAAATACTTTTAATCAAGCCTGGTGGCATTTTAAAATAGTGTCCCTCTCATTTCATGTCTTGCAGAACTCATTGCTCTACTAAATGCATGCACTGCCTCATTATTTCACTTCTCTCTCTTTGCAGGGAAGCGGCCACACTTTCTTCTTCCTTAGACCAAGATATTAACTCTCAAGTGGTCGGTTAAGGCACAAGAACTATGTCAGGGTTTTCACTTTTAATTTCTTTGAGCTGCTGAACAGGTCATAATTAGGACCACCTCAAAAGATCCAGCGTTCCCATGTGTTGAATGTTTTCAGTTTTACTCAAAGTTAACATTTCACGCTTACGCTGTACAGGCAAAATGATTCAGTTTTTAACGTGTCTGCTACAAACTAGTCATATTTCAGTCTGAACATCCTCTGTTCCTAAGGGTGTTTATAACCAATTGTCATGTAACTTTCCTGCACAGCCCATCAGCTTGTTAATTATTATAAAATAGTATCTTTATAGTAAAGTTTTGTCTGCAGTTTTGAATCTTTATAAACTTAGGCTCCTGGTCTGTGTTTTAGTCAAATTCAGGATGAATGAGTCAAACTCATTCCTTTTCAATTCTATATTTTTATGTTAGACTGATAAATTATCTTTACAGATTTGTAAGCTTGGGGGCTGGGGGGAAGCTGGTTATCTTTAAGATCAGGGTAATGGCACGGAGAGGATTTAATAGGACAGAATATGAAGTCATGTATCTATGAATTACTAAGTATTTTTGCTAACAGCTAGAAGCTCTGTCAGTAGGAAATGATAGAAGAGGAAAAAAATCTGTTGTAAACTCGATCATGGTGTGAGTAGATACTAAAAATGCAAATATTTTATCCTAGGAAAGATGTAGAGAGACTTCAGGAGTAGAGGGTTGTGGGAATGACCTGTGCAAGGCTCTGGAGAGATGTTACCTGGGATGCAGAACACAAATTTTGTCTCTAATCTTTAAGGTGAGTGTTCCCAAGTGGGGATAATGCAAAGGAAGGCTGTGATGAACATCGTGGCGTTTTTTTATAGGCTGGCAAGCCCGGGCCCTTTTGCCTTCTGCCCTTGAAATAAGAGCAGAGAGAAGATGTGATTGATTATCTGAAGGTAAATGTGAGGGGAAAGTAAAGATTTTAATTAGAGAACAAATCTGATGGTAAGAGGAAATGGCTGTGAATAATCCTGGGGTGGAAAACAGAACGGGGTTTCTGGTCATGGCACAGTAGGTTCCAGGGCTTCCTTAAAGTTCATATGAGCAAGAAACCTTCCTAATTATTGAATTATTCTGGAAGGGGAATACAGGATTGTCTGGAATAGCAGAGAATTGGGCTTGATCATCCCAGATATCTTTTTTCACATTGTATTTGCAGAATCTTTTTCCAAGTGATGGAAAAGCATTGATTTATGAAACAGTTGTTGATACAACACAGAAAGTAAGTAGGAGGATCACAGTTCTATGTTGTCTTGTTGTCACACACCTGAGCTGTCTTTGGTTTTATGTCCAAGTGATCAGGTCAGATCACAATTTCATTTGCCACTTCATTAACTTCAAGATTCTCAAGTCGCATGAATATCATTACTGGCTTCTGGACTCCTTTGTGGAAAACATGTAGTGAAAGAACAAAAGTGCATTAAACCTCCATCATCTTCTTGCCCCAAAACATTCATTTCTCAGTATTAAAATATAGCTGAGTTGCAGGGACAAAAAAACCCTCAACCCAAAAGCACGAGGTGATGCAATAAGTACAAAACTGTGATAAACAGATACAGCAATAACCCCAAGGGTCCAGAAATGCACCTGCCCTGGTCATGCTGAAGATCACCAGCATGCCTTCCATCTACAGCATCTTGGGTTTGTTGTTTTTCTCTTTGGCTCAGAGTTCAAAGCAGCAAACACCATGTTGATGTCAACACACACCAGGTACGGACTGTTCTGCGCTGCTGTTCTGTGCTGATCTGAGATCTAGGCCAGCTATTACCTTTTTAGGCCTTTTCTTGGTAAATAGCTCTGGGCTTTGGGTGAAGCAAAATGCCATGAGTAGTGCTTAGCTTGCACATAAAGCCAAGGCTGAGTTGGTCTGGCACAGCTCATGCTTCCTTGTGAATCAGAGAAAGGTTTGGGTCAGAAGGGACCCGTAAAGGTCACCTGGTGCCACCCTCCTGCTGTGGGCAGGGACATCCTGCTCTAGGTCAGGTTGCTCAAAGCCCCATCTGAGCCCTGTGTAGAGGAGCCTCCTTTCAGACTTCTGTCTTAAATGCACAAACATTAGCAATTAACAGTCCCTGAGTACTATGAGTTAAATTAATCTTTTGTTTTAATGTATTAAATGATTTTCTAACTCGATTTTCTTCTAAACAGCAATGCTATTGCGTTAAGAAAACCAGCTCGCTTAACATCAGTTTTATTTTACTCTTACCTCAGTCATTTAACTTTAATGTACAGTCAGAGGAGTGCGATCCATTAAGGAATAACGCAAAGAAAGCGACGTTTGTTTAGCAGCTGAGGCTGCCGCAACGTGTTTACATGATGTGTGAACAGAGCCAGGGAAAACTGCACACAAAGGAAATTAAGTATGTAGAAAAGTGGCTCTTTCATGTGTGTGTGGGCATCAGGGCACACAACTGCCACACCACTTCTAACAAAGGCTTGGGCTGCTAGAATAAAATGAGTCAGAACTCTGCCAAAGCAAAATAGCTCCGTGTTGCCCTGCTGAAGCCACCCTGTGAATGGCTGTTGTCCCTCCAGTGACCTAACACAACTCATAGAATCATAGAATGGTTTGGATTGGAAAAAGGCCCTAAAAGACCCCCCGGCCCCACCCCCCCTGCCATCAGCAGGGACACCTTCCACTAGAACAGGTTGCTCAAAGCCTCATCCAGCCTGGCCTTCAACACTTCCAGGGCGGGGGCATCTACAACTTCCTTGGGCAACTTGTTCCAGTGTCTGACCAACCTCACAGTGAAGAATTTCTTCCTAATATCTCATCTAAACCTCCCCTCTTTCAGTTTAAACTCATCACAAACCCCTTTCCTGTGCTGGTTTGGGTGTTAGCGCTTCCTGCAGGACTTGAAAGACGAAGGGCTCCTGAAATGTGGAGTTGTCTGTTTGTCTGTCTGTTGTTGGTTCCAGATCCATTTGTTTTCTGCAGCATAGCATCCCGCCCGGCAGCGCTGAGGGCACGGGGAGAAGCAGAGCATGATCCTTGTCAGACACACTTGTGAGTGGAGATGAGGGTTGGAAGGAGCTGTTGACCTCACTGGAGCTGTGGTGGGTGGCTGGGGTTGGGTGTGATACCTGCTGCCTTGGCCCTGGACATGGGAACATGTCCAAGCCCTCAGGGTGGGGTCGTTCCTGTTGGGGGGGGTTCATTTATCCTGGAGCTACTGTTGGTCCCACTCCTGATGGTGTCCCTGCCTGAGGACCTGCCATGGCTTCTTCACCTCTGCAGCCACCTTGAATGGTGGGGAAGGAGCTTATTTCCCATGAAGCTGAGGGATGTTTCCTGTCAAGCACAGGGTTTATGGTGTTCTGGCCCTTTGGTGTGATGTGTGAGATCAGGGCTGCTCCTGGCTCTGTGTCCCTGCCCTCACCTCTGTCTGTGCCCTGGCCATCACCGTGGGCTCAGCTGGGGGACAGCCTGGCCTCCAGCCTTCACCCACTGCTGGAGGAGAGCGTGGAGCTTGGGTTGGTGTCAGCCTTGAGGC
>NW_010317814.1:0-707 GCF_000700745.2 Antrostomus carolinensis
GGGCGGCCCCGATCCGCAGCACCGGCAGGCGGGGGGGTGTGGGGAGGGGGGCAGTGCAGGGGAAAGGGGCGATGCTGAGGATTTTATTAAAACAAAAAAAAGTTGAGCAGCGTGTATGCACTGGCGCAGCCCCGAGCCTGAAAGATTGTAATTTTCTTTTATGGTGTCTGGCAGGATTTGCAACAGATATTAATGGGAACATAAATAGCGCATGGAAGGTATTGAACAAAACTGTTTAATGCAAGGAGGTTGTACCAGAGGAAAATCTATACGTAGTTTGGATTGATTCATACCTCGGACACAACCATTCCCTAAAGGAGTTCCCAATTTCTGCGCGCTCCCTCTTTGATTGGCAAACCCTGTAATTAAAACAGATTAGAGTGGTCGCTGTTACTGTTTTAAAAGCGCTATTTTTTTTTAATTTTTTTTTTTTTTTTTCCTGCCCAACTGGTGGTGATTGAGCCGAGTTCAAGGTGGGGAAAAAGTGTGTGCGCGCTGGGGAAGTGTACGATTTAATGGTACGCATACATAATAAAACATATAATCAAATTCTATCTCTGTGTCTATATACACGCAGAGATCTACGATAATTGCGGCCGGGTGACAATAAACTATTTAAATGTTGCACAGGCGCCAGAACAGAGTTAATATCCCATTAAAAGATTTGTAAAAAAATAAAGAAAAGGGCAGAAAAAGGTGCCGTTTCT
>NW_010317815.1:0-794 GCF_000700745.2 Antrostomus carolinensis
CCCACCTCCAGGGTCTGCCTGCCCGGGTGCTCCTCCCGCAGCAGCCGCTCCCCAGTGCCCTGGAGCTCCTGGATCCGCCGCTCCCGCAGCTCCAGCTCCCGCATCAGCCCCTGGGGAGACACCGGGGTGTCCGTCTGTCTGTCTGTCCCCTCTGCGTGTCTGTGTGTCCATCTGTCTGTCCCCCTCCCCGTGTCCGTCTGTCTGTCTCTCTCCCTCTGCCTGCGTGTGTCCGTCTGTCTGTCCCCCTCTGCGTGTCTGTGTGTCCATCTGTCTGTCCCCCTCCGTGTGTCCGTCTGTCTGTCCCCCTCTGCGTGTCTGTGTGTCCATCTGTCTGTCCCCCTCCGTGTGTCCGTCTGTCTGTCCCCCTCTGCGTGTCTGTGCCCTGTGTGTCCATCTGTCTGTCCCCTCTGCATGTCTGTGTGTCCGTCTGTCTGTCCCCATCCCCATGTCCGTGTGTCTGTCCCCCTCCGTGTGTCTGTGTGTCTGTGTGTCTGTCTCTCTGTCCTCTGTGTGTCTGTGCCCTGTGTGTCCATCTGTGTGTCCGTCTGTCTGTCCCCCTCTGCCTGTCTGTGTGTGTGTGTCCATCTGTCTGTGCCCTGTCTGCGTGTCCATCCATCTGTCCTCATCTGTGTGTCCTCCTCTGTGTGTCTGTCCGTCTGTCCACGTGTCTGTGTGTCCGTCTGTCCCCGTTTGTGCCCCATCTGCATGTCCATGTGTCCATCTGTCTGTCCTCCTCTGTGTCTGTGTGTCTGTCTGTCCCCCTCTGCCTGTCTGTGTCTCCATCTGCCTGTGCT
>NW_010317815.1:1026-1314 GCF_000700745.2 Antrostomus carolinensis
TTGCTGTCCTCCTCTCTGTGTCCATGTCTGTGTGTCTGTCCACGTCTGTGTGTCTGTCCACGTGTCTGTCTGTCTGTGCTTGTTTGTGTCTGTCTGTCCATGTGTCTGTGCCCCGTCTGCGTGTCCATGTGTCCATCTGTCTGTCCTCATCTGTGTGTCCACATGTCCGTGTGTCTGTCTGTCCCCACCTGCATGTCTCAGCATCTGCCTGTCCCTGTCCGTGTGTCCGTCTGTCCCTGTCCATGTGTCCCTCTGCATGTCTGTGTGTCCCTTTGTGTCTGTCCCCAC
>NW_010317816.1:0-399 GCF_000700745.2 Antrostomus carolinensis
GAGCGACCGGCCCTTCTTCAGCCGGGCTTAGCGCTTTTTGGGCGTGCCGGGGAGAGAAGGCAAAAGCCACCTTTGCCGTTTGCTTTGTTCGCTGCAGCCGGTGGGACGCTTGTGAAAAGGACAGGAGGCTGGGGACATGCTGGATTATTTACTACTGAAGCTGCCCTTTTAAATTAACTAAGCTGTAATGACCCCAGATGAGACATGAGACGGGCGGGGGGGGGCTGTATCTTTCCGTACCTGCAAGCACAGAACCCTTGACTTGCGCGTTAAACCGAATATTAGTCTGTAACTCGTGTATTCGCTACATATATAGATATCATCTCCCTAAATCGCCGCGTGTTATTTTTGTATTTATTTCATTTTCAAGAAGTAATTCCATGGTCATTGTAGAGAAGA
>NW_010317816.1:419-10474 GCF_000700745.2 Antrostomus carolinensis
CTTTAGGAGGAACTCAAGATCGGGTAGGAAGGCAGTGGTAGTAGGGAAACCGAAAAGCAGTTAGGAGCTTTGCCAAATTGTAAAAAGCAGCGGGGCAGTGCTGGGACGCACGTTTTGTCCTGTCACGACCAGTAGCAATTTTTTTTTTTCCTTTTTTTCCCCAAAAGCAGCAAAAAGACATTCAGCACAAGGTCACCGCAGAAGGACTGCTTGGTCTAGAACCAATTTTTGCCTTCCCATCCCCTTTCTCGCTCACCCGCCTCCCCCCCCCCCAATATAGGAACAGAAAACGGAGAATTAAAATGCTTCTCTTGAATGCGCGACAGTTAGGGATGCCAAAGAAAAAAAAAATAAAATAAAAATAATCCCAAACTCTGAGGTCGAAGGAAAACTGGCAGCTTATGAGAAGATTCCCAGCCCTCTGCAGAGATGTGTGAACTAATATTCAGATATACCAGCAAGCCTCCCAGTGAATCCCTATGAGCAAAAAATAGTTCCCAGCAATACAAAAATACCTTGTCAGAAAAGCGCTTTAATACTTGGGGTTTTTAAAATTTAATTCTTTTTTTTTTTTTTACTACGTGTGCCAGTAAAGATCTAATACCTGCAGCCTATGACTGCTTCTCCCAGGTGTTGCAAAGGGGACAGCCCCCGGTGCAACTCACCTCCGCAGTCTTGCGTGGTGTGAACACTGTGTGTGTGTGGGGGGGGAAGTGGAGCTAATGCAAAGGACACACACCCACGGGGAGGAAATTTATCGTTATTTTACTCTTAAAAAAGGTGCAGCCCCAGAGTCGCGCCTGTTGGGGGGGGAAAAGCATCTCAGGAGGCTTTGTATCAAACCACCCACGCGTGGAGGTGGACACGCAAGAGGGGTGAGTGTCAATGTGTGCGTGATTCCTCACTCTCCCCATGCGGGGAGCTCCAGGCTTCCCCACGGACGGGGTGTCCGTGCCCTGCTCGGCGTTGGTTTGTGCCGGGGAAGCACTGAGGTGCCACGGAGACTGTGCGTGGGGGCTGGAGAGCATCACGTGCGTGGGGTGCTGCTTGGAGCCAGTGCCACGGGGACTTCTCTTCACTCACCCACCAGGTCCCACTGCCCCCGCCCCTGCGAGGGCGCGTACTCCATGCACTTGCAGAAGGGATCCCGCGGAGATTCGGGATCCCGCAGGGATGCGGGCTGCGGTTCTCCTTCCCTGTGTGCTGGCATGGACGTGCTCCTCCTCGCTCCCGCGGGGACAGCACCGAAGGAAGCAGCTGCTCTGGCTGCCCACCGCGAACCGCTCCGGTGCCCCTCAATACAAAGTAAAAAAGAAAGAGGGGTACTTGGAGGTGTATCCCTCCCCTGCGTATCTCGCCCTTTGCTCGTTTCGAGGCATAAAGCTAAAATGATGGCTGTAATTGGTGGGTGGAAGATCCTAAACCAACGGGAAGTGTACGGGCTTGACGACCTTGGAATAACCCAGGTACCTTGGCACAAAAAGTGCAAAAATATTTACTCACCTTGAAGTTTCTAAATTTTTTTTAAGCTTTTTTATTTATTTTGTTTTTTATTTCTTAAGTCATCTTTTGAGATGGTTCAAGCTCCCATCCGAGGTCTAATTATAGTAAGCAGGAAGAGGATGGCAGGGGAATGGGTTGATTCTGGAAAATTGTTGTGGGGAGGTTGGGGAGGGAGTAGGTAAGTGAGGTACAAAAAACAAAACACCCTAAAACCCTAGATCAGGAAGGTGCTGGACAAAAAGGCTTTCTGTGATTCATGCACACTCCGAAATGAAGATCTGAAAAACGCTTATAAGCCCCCTCTGAATGGTTTGCAAGTGATTCCAGCAATTAGGAATTAATTTGGCATGGTCAAAAGGCGATTTCACTGCAAGTTATATCAAGTTATCCAAACTTTTTTACAAAGTTCAAGTGGTAGAAATGGGCTGCTGGGGTGGAGGTAAGGCTGCAGGAAAGAAAAACAAGGAGTGTTCAGGAAAGGCAGAAGAGGGGAAGCTGTGGAGCAGGGACTGGAGGGATGGTGAGCCCAGAGGTTTGCTGCTGTTGTTGCTGGAAGAAAAAAGAGGTTGGGGGTTAGAGAGCAGGGGACACTTGTTTCTCAAATGGGACAAAGTACGAAAAGTGCGCTGTAGGTCCGAGGTAATAGATGAGTTTTAATTAAAAACCAAAATCAGTGGGCTTGCTGGCCAATTGGTACTTCAGGTACAGTATCAGGTGGGGGGGTGACTCCCAATTAATGGCAGAAGCCAGCATTAGCCCAGGCAGGGCTAACCCTGGGATGATGTGTGGGATGAGAGGCACCGGGAGGGTACAGAGGGGGGATAAAACCGGGCTTTTACGCACAGGCAGGCCAGCAATAAAACCATCATGGGGAGGGGTGGCCACCCACCCCAGCCCCAGCGGCTCATGGCAGTGCTGGCCGTGGTGTGTGCCCCCAGCACCGGTCCTGCGACGCTTGCCGGACTCCGTCAGGGCTCAGGCATTGGGGTTGTTCCTCATGAGCTCCACGTCGGCATCTACCATCTCCCTCACCAGCTCCTGTGAGGAGGGAGAGAGGCAGATGAGGGCCCCCGTGCAGGGGATGAACAGGCAGCATGTTGGAAGCATCCCAGAGCACAATGAGTGTCCCCCCCCCCCCCACCCCACAGCAGGACAAGGAGGGGACAGGGTTTTCCTGGGCTCTTCTCGCAGTGGCCCTGGCCCCAGTGTGTGTGTCAGTGTGCTGCTGTGCACTGGGGGTGCCCATCACTGCCATGGTGGCTGCTGTCTTCAAAGCAAGAACCTGGGCAGGGTCACCGAAAACAGGATTTCTTGGTGTGCCCAAGTCACCTCGCACGAAGGTTTTCCACCCCCACCTTCTTTCCCCTCCCTGTGGATTGCTTTTAGAGGACATGAACACCCAGCAGGTACCAAGCATGCCAGAAGGGTCACTCACATCAAACGTGACTCTCGGCTTCCAGTTCAGCTTTTGCCTGGCTTTGGTACTGTCCCCTTGCAGAAAATCCTGCGGAAAAGAGAGAGGCATTTCAAGGAGCATCCACCTTCCCCACCTCAATGGCTTCCCCGTCGCTTGTGCTTCCCCACAAGCCAAGTGTGGCCACCATCAGACTCTTCCAAGGACAAAATATTTCTCTTTAAGATGCAATTTTAGTGGAAGCTCATATGCCTATAAATCACCAGGAAGCAGCATCCTTTCACCAGGCTGTTTCAGACCAAAAGAATTATTCTCTGTTTTTGTGTGCATGCGGGGCTCGAACTCCAGCCTTATGGCCGCATCATGGTGAACATTTTATAAGAAATTGTCATGTGTGTTAGTCATGCTATTGAATCAGCGGTTTCAAATTATTTTTTTCCCCATTTGTTTAAAGAATGTAAATCACAGAGCAAACATGACAACTAGTCTCTTTCAAATAAAAACGTGATCACAGACAGATGATGCTAAAAGACTGTTATGAATATGGGTAACCACACACAACAGTAGTAAACAACCAGCTTTTGAACGCCTACATCTTTTTTCCTAGAGTATTTTGTGCATCCACATGTAAAGAAAAGTCTAAATATCTCATAAATGTTAAGAAATTATCTTGAAACCATTACAGAAACCAAGACTTTGGTCACATTTGCCTTACTGTTCAAGTATTTGGCATGGTGCTACCACACCAAAACAATCTCACAGCTAGTCATCAAAAATAAAACAAAATTAAACACAGAAAAAAGCTTACTTGACTGCATTTATAATTGAATGAAAATAAATGATTGAATCTTTGTTTAAAATTCAAATACTGTGTTTAAATTATTAGCTTTTTCCAACTGTATATGTTGATTTAATAAAATATATTCTCTCTCCTCACAAGATTTGTTTCTCTGTAGCAGTAAATACTAAAATGATATCTCTCCAGGTTTAAAGAAAACCAAACCAACCCAACTTGATCACAGAACAAGAAGGCTAAGGCTGAATTCAGCTCTTGTATTTGACTTTATGGTGGTAACACAGCAGGGTTTCCAGGAAAATGCATGGACTGCCTTTCTTTTCCCTCTTCCATTCTGTGGCCAGCGGTGGAGCTAACGAGCATTTTCTGGCTGTAGTTGTTTTAACTGTACTGCCGCACAGTACGTTTTTCAGATGCTATCTTTTGTGCATGTGTGGTTCAGGTCATGTTAACTTCCAAAATCACCTCATCCTGTGCAGTAAAACGTAGGAAATTCTTCTTCACAGTTGCACTCCAGAAAGCTAGACTGCTCGCTTCCAGGAGCAGAGGAAATCCACCAAAGGAAATACTGCACCGAAGGAGGGGATGTGGAACAAACACGTCTGCCGAGACTATTCCAGGCGGCTTTTTTACTAGTTCAGTCTTTAAGCTAAAAACATTTCGGCCTGCCTTTGGAAAAGAGTAAACAGATGGATCAGAACAAAATGACATGAAAATAAAAAATGCCGTGATTTCCTTAAATTAGACTAAATGATTTCCTACTGCAACCCTATAATGAGTTTTTAGAAACTGCAGCAGACATTTGAGGCCAAGTCATGCAAAACCGCATCAGCTTGAGGGATCCCCTGGAGGGTCGTGTGAATATGGATTGCAAAACCTGGTTTGAAATGGGAAAGACTCCCGCTAGCTTTGATAAAATTTGGATCAGACCCTAATATGCTCATGGAGGTATGCCTTTTATCTGGAGTTTGGTTTAATTTACATTATATATGTGTGTATATATGTGCCTGGAAACCAGGAAATCCTTCTTAAAATAATAATTTCAGTATAAAAACAATTGCCTTTTATTCAGTCCTAATTCAAGCCATTAGCTAGAAGTGTTTTAATACCAACTAGTTTTATGTCATAAAAGCTGTATCATAAAACTTAGAGTTTAATTTTTATAAATGCTGTGTAAGTAATAATTTTATATCCGCAATCCTTCAATTGAAAACATCCTTTGAAACTGAGCCTATCTAGGATATTGGCTTCCCATTAAAAAAAAAAAAAAAGGACTGGGAAGAACAGAGTGAATTGCCATCACCTGCTGTATGTAGCTGCATTCTGCTTTTGAACAGCTTGGGAGCAGTCTTTTAACTTTCTTGGACAAATGTTTTTTGTTAAAACAGTTTATCTAAAAAAAATATGTTCAAAAACATAAATACTCAGCTGCTGCATAGGCCAAAATAATGTTGAGGGGAGGTTGTAAATCAGTAAAAGTGAAGTTATTTGTGGTGCTGGATTATACGTAGAGATAACAAATAACTAGTGTATTAAATCCATTTAAGTATATAAAAAAAGGTATTTTTCCTTTAAAAGTTCACATGCTTTAACAATGCTACAGTAAAGGTATTATGGCATAATCTATGAGCAGGAAAAAAAAAAAGATAAAAAAGATTTAATATATATGATAATACAAATTCCCCAGCTGACTTAGGTTAAAAGATTTTAAATGGCTCTCCTGAAGAAGTTTGTGTACTTTTGAGAAACACTACTTTGTAGTTAGATTTACTTGAAAATAGCATTACAGACAAAATGTCTCCTAGGCACTTTTTAAAAAGTTCTCTTATAGAAGTTACTAGGTACAGAGATCAAATGAAACCATAATATTAACACTACATTACATCCAAATTGAAGATTTGATTGTATTCTTCTCAAAGTTTCAACACTGAATGGAAATGATGACTGGAACAAAGCTATTCCTGATTAAAGGATTGTATTGCAGTCATGTTTCCTGTATTTTTCTACAAGTAGCTCATAATATGAAAACAATAAGGTAATTACAATAAAATAAGAATATTAAAAAAAGCTCCTCATGGAACAGAATGACTGCTTGTTTATATTATTCGAGTCTTTCACTGAAACCAGAGATGCATCTGTCAGCCTTCCAAAAGGAAAAAAAACCAAACAAACAACACAAAAAACCACAATGAAAAAAAACCTCTGGCATGCTGATCATTAAAGTGTATTGATTTTGCAGTGTCAGGGCTTCACTTTCTGGATATACAACTTGATCAGAAAGCAAAGAAAGAAGAGGTGAGGTTCCACAGGAGAAAACCGTTTTCGGTTGTTGGTGGTGGGTTTTTTTGGGGGCGGGCAGGGGGTTAGTGGGATGGGGGGCGGGATGGGAGAGTGTTCTCAAAAAACAGCTGCTGCCAAATGTAAACTGCTCAGTATCCCCATTTCTGACAGAAAAGCACCTGATGAAATGACACTGGTTCATGTTTTGTGTTCCTGCAGGATAACGTTTTCTGCGGCATTGTGCTTTACATACTGACAGGAAAACAAAGCCCTTTGACTGTGAAAACCCTGAGGATTTAGATGCTGAGCTGAGAGTTTGCAAACCTGAAAGCACTGATTAAGGCTTTCTGTTGTTTTTACAATACTCGGGTCATGAACATAAAATTAAGTCTTTGCTTTTACTTAGCCATTTTGGGAGGAACAAGCTCTTCTTCATGTAGGTACAGTTAACAAGTGAATAGTAATGACAAGTTTTACCTGCAAGCTACGAGTTGGAAACAACATCCAGGTAAATATTTAAAGGGCAGGAAGATAGAAAAGACAACAGTAAAATTCTCCGTTGCTACTTAATATGAGAATAAACTCTCCTGCAGCTTTATATGCACCTCACTGTCATAAGACTGTCTGTCAGAGAAGAGAAAAGGTTTATCTGATGTGAGTTTTTCCATTTTATCTTTTCTGTAAATGAGGCTGCATAACTGTGTAGAAAATACCACATTATTACTAAATCTGATTTCATGATGATTCAGTTTTATTGTCCAAATGCACACATGCAAATACATACAGATAAACAGAGAGAAATTTGTTGTGCAATGTGGTAAGGCATTTTTAAATTTGGTTTTTAAAACCATGAGACAAAAATGTAAAATATTTTAATGTAAATATCACATTTCCTGAGCTCTTATTCTGAGTGTCATCACAACTCCTATTTTGACTTGTGCAATGATTGATCTGGTTTCACTGTGCAATGTATCACTGTCTTATTCAATTAACTTTAACTGAAAGTTTAAAGCCTTGAGACAATGTGAGAAAAAGGAGATAGTGTGGCCTGAGAGAAGGCCAAGGCTTCCTTTATTACTACAGCTCAGCTCATTCCCTTTAAATTGTGCCTTCGCTGAAGCCAGTGCGGAGCGCCAGCTTTTGTTCTCTCTTACACCAGAATAAAACTGAGACCAAGTCCTCAGTAAAACACCTGCAATGGAACTGTGCCCAGCTCCGCTCGCTGCAGCAGAGACAAGGCTTTACCTCTAAAAATAAACAGACTTGATCTAAGCACACAACAGTTTTACTGCATCTGAAAAGCAGCCAGGGTTACGTTCACAATCAGCACGACCGCTTGGAAGATGATTTGTTACATTGGAGCTCCCATGAGTAAAAAGCACAGCCCCAGCTCGGTGGAGGCTCTGGCTTGCGTGTTTAGTCTTGCACTCTTTTGCCTGAGAAGTTTTCTCAGGAAGGATTTCAAGAGTCTAGGGGCCAAAGTTTCCTGCAAACCCTGCTTGTGTTTTATTTTCCTTATTTCCTTCTTGAAACCGTCACCTTTCAGCTTTAACTCATCCCATTAAAAGAAAAATGAATAAATATAGCTACTTAATTAGACAATATTAGCTTACCATTTTGCATTTTCACCATTATTCTCAGTAATGTATATATCAGTTTATCTTATGAAATGGTCTCCCCTTTTGTGCACTTTTTGGAGCATTTTTCACAGCAATTTTTAACGAGGGTTCACATAGCACATCTCAGTAGTAACATCAGCCAGACAGTGTACTTGAGTATCTGCTGCAGCTCATTGCTCAGAGAACAGCCTTGTGTGAAAATGTTTGCCGGAGATAGACAGGAGACTGCATGCATTGCTCATTAGGCAGTTCTTCTAGCATCACTCTTATCCTCCATTCCCTACTAGTGTCCTCCTGCACTTGCCACCAGGCCCTGGGAAGTCACGTCTTAAACCAGAGGCAACATGGAGAGCAGTTTCTGTGACTTCAGCCAAGCTATTCCCAGTGCACTCCATTAAGAAAAGTAGAAAGACCTCACTAGATCAGAACTGTCAAGCCTGTAAATGTGCACATTTTTGGTGCAAAATTCAACGCACGGTTCAGCTAAGCTGGGATCAAACCCCAGGGTTCACAGTAATAAGCACTACGTCTGCCGTACCCTGCTCTGTAAGTTCTTCTGGATATCCACGAGGCAGAGAGCACTGGCTCTATTTCTTTGCAAAGGATAGTGTTTGCTATAATATCTATAGTAACAGGGAAAAAACAGTATAATTATAAAGCAAGAGACTGCTATCTCCACAGTAAATATGAGGAGACTGAAGATAAAACACGTCAATTTTTAGATGAAGATAAAACACGTTAGGCAAAGCCCAAGCCTAACGAGGAACACAGTAAACATCTTCAGGAATTTAAGAAGAGCTGTAATGTGTCGCTCAGTTTCCATTTTTCTTTTCACTGTTCTTAGAAAAGCAAAGTTGTGGAGCAGTTAATGTACCAAGGGAATAGAAGAATGCCAGTGAATTTGGTTCCTGATCTAAATTTGTTTTAATGCAGCATGAACAGACTGCTTTCCACTCTTGGGTCAGCAGTCTTTTGCAGAAAGACAGTATTGTTTGCAAAGAACCACAGGAAAAGGCAAAAGGAACCAATAGGCTGAAACACATGTATAACAAAATGTCATTTAAAATAAAAGGCGTAGGTTTGGTTTTTTTTTTTTTTCCTAGTATGTTTTCCTATGTAAATCTCCTCCTTATTCAGAAAGCTCACTTTTTTACTGAAAACATGTTGAGGGGGAAGGGAAGAGGGCAGAAAGACTTGAGGAAAGGGCTGATTCTGCGTGGTGCTGAGCCCCTGCACGTCTGACAGACCTTGGCTACAAGTGCTGGGCATCTTTAGGGTGAGGTCTTACCTCAGGACTCTGCTGCACTCCAGCAGTAAGGTGTCAACACAAGCTGCATGGTCAATAAAACCTGAGCATAGCCTTTGCTTTTCCGACAGGAACCAGGGGCGTTAGAACAGCGACTTTATCTTATCTGTTGGATAATCTTTAATTTGACCAGCTTCCAAAGAGTTAAGGCAAATGAACTCAGAGCAGCAATAAACATTAGGGCGATAATAACAGTCATGGAGCTCCTCTCCCTCCACCTCCTCTTCCCCTCCCTCCCCTGCGCCTTTTCCACTTCGCTGCTGCCTATCAGCCCAAACCGATGCTGAAGCCAGACCTCTCTTTCAATGACAGCGGGTGATAAGAGACGCAAAGAAAACAGCAAACTGTCTGGTCTGCTCAGGAAGTCGGGGACGGGCGGTATTGTCCATCAGCGGGGCCACACGGCAGCCGGAGGCCGGGAACAATGCTCTGCTCCGGGGAAATGGGCTCACTCAGCGCCGGCTCTGGCAGCCTCACTGACACAGCAGATAAAATGGCAAAACGGGGGGAGCTGGCCCTGGCTGCCTCAGGAGCCTCGTTGCCGGGTCCTAATCGCTTTGAGGGAGGTGGTGTCCCGGTTCCTCGAGGCGAGGCCCCCGCCTGCGCGCTGCTGGGAGCAGAGCATGTGCAGACCCCAGCCACGGGGCAGGCCCAAGAGCCCCTCGCCGGGCTGACTGTTACTCACATCTCTTAACCTGCCAAGCAAAGCCTGAGAGAACCTCTTGGGCAGTGCTGTCCTCCGAGCCAGATAAAATTCCACCCCAATTACAGCCTGATATCCCTGAAGCCAGTGCTGAATTTCACTCGCTTTGGATCCGGAGCTGAGCTCGCTCATCAAGAGCCATCCTGCACGGGGATGGGACACCTCTGCACCGGGGCACCCCACTGCAAGTCGGGCTGTGGGTGCTTTTCAGGATCCCACGCGTATGGAAGGGTGTTCCCCTCACAGCAGGGAAAGCCCCAATGCTGCAAACAGCAAAATCCCATGGTGAGGCAGGCACTTCCCTCCTTCTCTCTTCACCCCGAGGCCCAACCCTGTGCTCTTGGGAAGACCTGGAAGATGTTCCCCAGCTGGGAATGCAAGTGGAACCATGACCTCAGCTCCCAGCTCTGCAAAACTCCAGTGTACAGGAATGC
>NW_010317816.1:10484-28052 GCF_000700745.2 Antrostomus carolinensis
CCTCTGCTGAAAAAGCAGGGGACTTCTGGAGGAAGAGGAAGAAGATAAAACCCGCTCCATTTGCCACGCACAGACCATAATTATGACAGTTCAGGTATCAGCTCTGGACACATACACGCTTTCTTTCTGATATGGCTTACCCAGTCATCCAAACACACACAGCACAGCAAAAAATCTTTAGCACATTTGCTAAAATGCAAACTAATACTTCAATGCTATACATTATTATGAAGCAAACTAAGCTTTTCCAACTCCTCTAACAAATTAGAATTGCTCTTTGTAGATGCTGGTTAAAGGTGGTACTGCTCCTGTTGGCCATCACTGCCCTATAGCCTGCCTGCTGATAGGAAACTCGCACCTTGAATGCTGGGTTCAGTTTTGGGCCCCTCACTACAAGAAGGACATGGAGGTGCTGGAACATGTCCAGAGAAGGGCAGTGAAGCTGGTGAAGGATCTGAAGCACAGGTCTTACGAGGAGCAGCAGAGGGAACTGGGGTTGTTTAGCCTGGAGAAAAGGAGGCTCAGGGTGGACTACAACTACCTGAAAGGAGGGTGTAGAGAGGTGGGGGTCGGTCTGTTCAAACAAGTAACAAGTGAGAGGATAAGAGGAAATGGCCTCAAGTTGCACCGAGGGAAATTTAGATTAGATATTGGGAAGAATTTCTTTCCTGAAAGGGTTCTCAGGCATTGGAAGGGGTTGCCCAGGGCAGTGGTGGATTCCCCAACCCTTGAGGTATTTCAGAGTTGTGTAGACATAATGCTGAGGGACATGGGTTAGTTGGGGACTTTTCAGTGCGAGGTTAATGATTGGACTCGATGATTGTAAAGGACTTTTCCAATCTAGGCAATGCTGTGATTCTGTGAAATGATGTGAGCCACCTCTTGTGTGCTTCAGGTTAATCTGTGCATAATGAGGTGTCTGAATAACCTGGATTTTGCATGACATTTCTGCATTTTCTCTTCCCAGCAGAGGTTTTGGGGAGGTTGTACGCAAGCACGTTTCTTCAGGCTCCTCAGTCAGATGGTAGAGAGAAGGCCCGTGTGTCACCTTCACATCACTAAAAAGCCAGGACCCTGTGAGGGGTGAAACTGTTTCATATGGAGTAGAGATCAGCTTCAGTATAGGAAAAGACCAGCATCCTTCACTTCTCACTGGTGCTTCCAAGACCTGCTTTTGTTCACTATTAAGTGTGTTTCCCTTTTGCTTCACTGTGGCCTGTTCTCTACTCTGACAACACTTTTGAGGGGGAGAGTAAGATACTCATGTCTTCATCATAAATGGTTTTATTGACACACAGGTATGTATTATTTAGGCAAGAGTACGGTACCTTTTAAAATTGTTAAATGCAAATCTCACAGATTTTTTAATCAACTCTGATTATTTTTCTCACTGCTCCCTTCTCTTCATATTTTTTGCAAACATCAGGAAATTGCTCCGTGAAGCTGATTTCAGTGGGGTTTATTGCGCAGTAATGGCTGCATTTCTGACTGGAAATGGAATATGGCCCCTAGGGTTAGCTGTCTTCACTGACTGACATGTTAAGATGAATAGGAAAACTGATAACCCCTGAAATCCATGCTTCAAGGCTACTTAGTTTCTTCTCTTCTTCCACTAAAAATACTTCATTTATAACAACTTATAGTGGAGATGTTAATAAGTTTAGTTATCATTGGTAGTCAAATACCAAATGTAACCAACAAAAGAATAAATATTAGGACAGTGAACTTGTATTCTACTTATAGATATTTATCTTTTCACCTTCAGAGCATTAAGCAGCAATTTAATGAATGCAGGTCTGTAATCAGCGGCATATTACTCCTCCAGAGGATGAATCCTTTATCTCATACAGCATGCATTGTTTTTGGTGATTTTACTACCTTTATGGATATTCACATCTTTGAAAAATCAAGTCATTTGTTATGTTAACATCAAAATGATGATATTAAAAAAAAAAAAATTGGAAGGGTGTGTTGTTATTTTTGTCTGTAATAAAAACCTTAATTTACTCAAAACATCATTTTTCACCTAAAGAGTGAGTCATCAGAAAATTCTAATCAACAATTTCTGTCTTTGCCCTGCATTCAGTGCTCACCTCACTGCTCTGAAGGCTTGGCTGGGACTCAGGGTGGCCAGGAGAGATCACCCTCCATTCCTTACCTGTTACATTGATATATAGACCTCTGTCCCCATTCAGCTTGTGTTAAGACTCAGGGGGGGAGAAAAGAGCAGAGAGGGAAGATACTTCTCTCTTCCTATCTTCATCCCCACTATGGATTGACTAGTACAAAGGAGTTAGCATAGAGGATGGTTAGTCATTTCTCATTGTTTGAAAAACAGTTGTAAAATACTCCCTCCCTGCAGTATGGGGGATGAAGAAGGGAGCTGCCACTTCCCTGGGCAAAACAACTATGCACTGTCTTTTACTGCTGGCTGGTTTTTTAGAAGCAGCCCCCCTCTACACAGTCATAAACCTGACTTAATTTATAGGATGCATCACTTTCCTCCCAACCCCGCACTGCAGCATTCCAATTTCTCATTAAAACCCCCATCTGATTTGAAAACCCTTTTGAAAATACATTGTAAGGAAAGAATTTAAACTGTGAAAGGCTTAAACAGAGATCAAGAGCTGAAGTTTTGTTACCCAAAGGGGGAGGGAAAATCTATTTCAAATATAGTACATGGAGGGGACTCAAGATGGGATACCATGGGACTCCTGTCTGCAAAAGTGAAGCTATCCTTGCCTGAACAGCTCTAGTTACAAAGCAAGCAATGGCCCACAAAAGGGTTAAAATAAAACAAGGTAGGATAATTTCTGATTCTGAGTACGTCCCAAATGTATTCTCCAGTGCACTTGATAGAGAAGGAAGTCCAAGCAGTGGCCTTTCACATGACATCATAAAAGCCTAATTTATCACCAGCCACCAAACATCTAGAAAATCATAACATCCTTTCAGGAAAACCATGTGCAAAATAATCAGATTTACTTTGATGAAAGCTTTAGTGCTGGAGTCCAAGTAGGACACTACAAAGAATAACTCTTTGCAGGTACTAGCATATAACAAAGCAGGTCACATTTAATGTTTCAAACTCATGCTTTATCCATTAAAAGGCTTATGCATTTCCTGCCCATAAACAAACGTATTTCTGTTCTGCATGTGTGTTCAACCAAGACTGCTAAGATAAAACACTGGTCACTGGTAAATCCAGGCAAGGTAGCCAGCTGAATGTTTCCTTTACAGATGAAAAGCATGCTACTACTGCAAAAACCAGGCACTGTGCTCCCCACTCCCTTGCTTCATAGTGCTTTGCAAGCATGTTAGGGATATGGGCTGAGTATTGCCACAGCATCTCACAGCTTCTGAAAGGATGCTCTGCAAGTCACAGCAACCTCTGTCAGCCTGAGGTTCAGGAGCATATATCTGACAGAAAGGTAGGTTTGCTTCCCATCTTTCTGCCTTTTAAGTTCATTTTATGAAACCCCAACTATTTTTCCTAAGAATGAACTGTTAAGCCTAACCACTTCATTTTTCACTGAAGAACATCTGAAGCTTTTGACTATCTGTACTGGATGTGCATACTGTCATTTCCAGTCGGGACAAAAGGTAGTTGGGGAGCAGATGTTGATCATCAATGCTAGTGAAGGACTGCTTTTATGTTGGTATGTCAACAGATAATGAGGAAAAATTGAACTACATAAAATTTACCCAGAACTCTAAACTTGAACACAATAAAGCCCTCTCAGCACACTCAGCATCACAGCTGCACTGAACTGAAGGGTGCATTCCACCTAACAATCTCCAAAAAATGCTTTGCAAAAGACATTCCCCTCTGTCTATCCAAGGCTCTCGCTGTTCTGGCTCTTCTGCATCACTATTTTCTGGTGGCCAGCATAACCTGACTGTCCTGATGGAAAAATACTGCTCAGCAAGCAGTGTATCTCCGTAAAATCAATTGGTTTCACATTTGCAAATGAAATCAAACACTTCCACTTTTTGTGTTGATTTGAGAGACAAAACAGACCACAAAACAATTAATGAATGGCTACAAATATCAGCTATATGGCATTCAAGTATTTGTTGTCTATAACCTAAGTTGGTTGGTATATATTTAAAGATGCACTGATTTCAATAGCCATTCAGTTCACCGATCCTGCTGCTTAATAATCTGACCCCTAGGCTCCTGCTGGTCAATGGCCACAGGTTCTTTTGGTCTGATTGGAAAAATAACCTGATTTTCCACACTGTTCTTGGTAGTTTGTTGTTGTATGTTCTCTGATCTTGGTTAATCAAAATAACTTCCTATTACATTTCCTGCACAGGAGAGCCTGGAAAAAAAAAAATATATATATTTTCCTATTCTATCTTTCACTTTCTCTCAGAGCAGACATCCAATCTGCCATAAAATATACCAAGCAATCAATAAAAATAATAAAACTATTTTATTATCTTAAAAAAATCAGTATTTATTTCTCTTTCATCCTTCCCTTTACTTGGCTATTTATTTTCTCTCACTTTCCTTGTTGTTTAAATCTTTCATTTTTTTGACTAATTTATTTTCCTGCAAAATCTAATCTATCTCTTTTTATTGCAAGGCATTTTTCTTTCCTAATTTGACATCTCTCCCAATTTCTCTCTTTCACTCCAGATCTTCCCATTTCTCTTTTATGCATCATTCTGCTGTTCCTCAGGAACATCATCTTAAACCTGGCCTTACTTTCCCATTTCACCCAGAGGGTGGTGGAGCACTGGAACAGGCTCCCCAGGGAGGTGGCCACGGCACCAAGCCTGACAGTGTTCAAGAAGCATTTGGACAACACCCTCAGGCGTGTGGTCTGAATCTTTGACTATCCCATACAGGGACAGGAGTTGGACTCGATGACCCTTGTGGGTCCCTTCCAACTCACAACATTCTGTGATTCTATGATCTCTCCTTTACCCTTAAAATATGTCACCTCACTGATATTTTCTTCTCTTCTCCTTTCTGCTGCTATAATGATCTCACTTGAATGTTTTTCCATTTTTTCACAGGTGTTCTCTATGCATTCTCATAAACTTGTTCCCTTTTCTTGTCCAGTGGTTCTCCATCACATATCAGTGCCAGCTTTCTCTTCACTCAGGTTATGAATTTTGGGTAGAATATTGCAGGGTTTAGGAGACAATTTATACTACCACTAACACAGCAGAGGTTTACTGTCAGGGCTGAAACTATGTTGAAATAAGTTTTTAAAAAGCAAAAAAGATCTCCTAAAAGTTACAGTGCCAGTTTCAGTAGGGGTAAAAAGCAGATTCATTTACTGCTATTACGGTTCACAGTAGTTGCCTATAAAATTCCATGGATTTGGCAGTGCATTCACCATGTATACTTTAAAAGTGTGCATAATATGCTCTGTTTCTTTCCAAAGCATCACCAAATGCAAATACCACTTCTTGAAATCTGTCCTCTCAATGACCTTCGCTTAAACACTTTCAATTAAACAAGAAAGGAATTTTTGATCTGTTACCAAAAATTCTTCATTATTTCACCCTGCAGCAGTCGAATATGAAAGAGCACTACCAAAGGAAAGCATTTTGCATTTTCTAATGGTCCCACCCTGCTTACCAAAACTCCTTTAGCTCCGAAGTTATATAGCAAGCAAACTACTCAGACATACACAGCAGTAGGGATGGGCTCAGAATACTCCAATGCTTTCATCTGTATAACGTTTAAAATGCAAGATGCTTCATCCATCGATTGCTTGACAAGGAAAGTATCTCCTGAGATCATTCACACAGGAATTGTCTATTGATGAGTTTCAATACGAAAGACAGAGCTGTTCCTCAGACAAGCAATCCTGTTTTTCACTCATGGTTTGGCAGGGCAGAGACGCCAGGTAAGGGTCCCATCCTACATTGCACAAACACAGAAATAGCAGCCCTTTCTCTGAAAATCTATCAAATACCAGCTCCTTTTTTATTCTGTTAGAATTAATCTACATCTCCCATCTCTCTTCCAATGCAGGTCGCCAATAAACCTTATGACTTGGTTTACTTTGCTTGATGTGTTCCAACATAATCACAGAATCACAGCATTGACTAGATTGGAAAAGACCTTTACAATCATCGAGTCCAATCATTAACCCAACACTGACAAGTGCCCAACTAAACCATGTCCCTCAGCACTATGTCTACACGACTCTGAAATACCTCCAGGGATGGGGACTCCACCACTGCCCTGGGCAACCCTTTCCAATGCCTGAGAACCCTTTCAGGAAAGAAATCTTTCCTCAGATCCAATCTAAATTTCCCTTTGCGCAACTTGAGGCCATTTCCTCTTGTCCTATCACTTGTTACTTGGAAGAAGAGACTGGGCCCCACCTCTCTACACCCTCCTTTCAGGTAGTTATAGAGAGCTATAAGGTCTCCTCTCAGCCTCCTTTTCTCCAGGCTAAAAACAACCCCAGTTCTCTCACCCACTCCTCATCAGACTTGTGCTCCAGACCCTTCACCAGCTTCATTGCCCTTCTCTGGACACACTCCAGCACCTCCATGTCCTTCTTATAGTGAGACAATATGTATGAACATATAAAGCCATGAATGACAGAACTGTCATGTACCTACTGAGAATCTATAAAGCAGCTGAAGAAAGCTAGATAAACATCTTGGCAGCTTCATTCTGCTTGTAACATGAGCAAGACTTCAACTAGATGTAATACCATTTAGACAAAACAGAACTGCTTGACAGCAGCACTACAATGACTGTGAAGGACCACCAGAGAAGAAAGATACACATTTTATATAATTTAGCAATAGTAATCGCATTACAATGGCAAGAAAGCATTGTCATCCCCATTTTACAAAGCTGGGAGGCAGGATGGTTTAGGGACTTGACCAACACCTTGAAATGAGAGGGAGGAGCAAGAAGAGAATCCAGGCTGCATCCCACCACTCCCCTCTGATATATAGCTTACTACAGGTAAAACAGCCAAAGCATTCACATCACAGTGCATCTGGCATATTTTGCCCTGAATAAATCTTTGCTGTTGATCTGCAGTAAGCAGCCCTCTAGCAGCATGCTACTCCAAGGATGAGTGGACGTATAGCACCTGGATGCAGCAGGTGACTTATTTAACCACATATTTCTTGTTTGTCTAATGTTTTGCTTCTATTTCTGCCCCTGGATTTTTTTTCATAGCTTCTTTCACATAAAAATCAAACATTCACCCTAAAAAAATTATCAACACTTGCTCAACTATTTCCCTTCAGGCCCTTATTATTGACTTGGGAGTAACAGAACTCACAGATTTATTGGTTTGTCTTCTGTGCTCTAAAGACTTAATTTTCATCTTTTCTAAGATTTTCTCTACATACAAAAGGTCAGACTGAAAACTTTACATGTCAAAAAGCTGAGATTTGTGTAATCACAGGATCCCAGAACTTTCTGCTTTATTAAAACAAAACAAAAGGATATATGATATTAATTACAGGACTGCAAAGGTTGGCAACACAGAACAAACAAATTTATTTCACTTCACTGCCATTCAGGCATGGATTCACTCTGTCATTTGCAAGGAAGGCCCCTGCAGTCCACTGGTGCTGCAAGCCTACAGTAGAACGCTTTCCTTTTCCCCTGATTTTTCACTCCAAAAGACATCAGACTTTATCAAAACTTTTTAAAAGTGCATCATCCCCTGTGTTCTATTAAAAAAAAAAATATATATATATATATATATAAAAGCATTCAAACTTATGACAAAAGCCACTCAACACTTTATAAACTTTTGCCAAGGTATACACAAATTAATAATGAAATCTCCACTTTCTATTAGAAGTATCAAAAAAGACATGTTCTGGTGATGTACTACTACCTATTCAACAGTGCTGCCCACAACATCTCACTGCTGTAGCACACAACTGAAGCATGAGGCAACCAAAAGCTTTAGTACCCAGAAAAACATTAACCTTAATGATACTACAGTTTCTAAATGAGCTTCACAATATAGCAGCACATGGTATATGGCAGAACTGCTAATTTCTGTGGTCTTGAGGTTTGATTTGAAAATATAAAGACTGAAATTGTTTACTGATATTAAAAAAACCCACCACATATTAACCTAGATGGGCTGGCTGGCAGTTCACACTAAAAAGACCCAAATAAACCAATTGTATCTTTTATAACTAAAACAGTATAAATTTTAATAGTATATACTGCAGTAAAGTCCCATGAACATATTATTCCACACAGGCAGTGAACTGAGAGAGCTCTGAGTTTTCATAGCATCTTTTGGCATCATTTATATTTAAATAATAACAGCCAGGATCATTTTAATCAACATGAAAAAGAAGTTCAGATCTAATCAAGAGATAGCACTGTCTCCTGACACTGCCTGCTCTATGCTTGCTGGAGCACGTAGGCAGCATGCTGGCACTTCCATGGCTTGATCGTTACTATTGCTCTTCAAATTATGCCTGTCACACAGGTTAGGAAAACATGAGTAATTAAACATAAACAGCGTCATAAAATAATAGTAAGAAAAAAATTAATAATCATCCGAAAGAGTCTTTGGGGCACCTCCCTAAACCACCTTGGATTTCTGCCCTTTCTGCTCAGACAGTTTTCCTCTGTGTACCTTTTAATTATTTCCTTCATGAGTCCTTTAAGGCAAAGAAGTTTGTAGAGGTGGGAAAAAAACACGTATTAGAACTGATGAGAACAGTGATATGCAAAAAAGAGAAACGCCAAGTAAATATTCTCTGAACTACTGCAGCCTGATTTTGGATCACTTATGGCAGAGACTTATGCCTCACTATGACATTGCTTGTTCAAGTTGTGTATATTTTAAAGGCAAAATTTCAGAGGCTGCTTGTTCCTTACTTGAACCATGCACTACAGCTGGTCACTGGGTGCAATATCTCTCTTCTGGCCCATCTGCTTATTATACCAAGTTCAGTATTTAAACCATATGCAGGTCAAGGCAGAAATTCTGTAGTCCCACAGCCCTAGCAGTACATGTATATGTATACCTCCTTTTACTCAGATAGTCAACAACTAAACTCATTTGTAGCTCAGTTCTCTTACAAAAACAGCAGAAAACAACACAGCAATAAAGACTGAGACCTTGGACCATGTTATTAACAATCCTAAGCAGGTTATTGCAGCCTATTTTTGTGCACACGGTTACTGGAACTAAGCATGCAATTCTGGTAATTGCATACAAAAATGACCAGCTACATGAGTAACGGGACATTTGCTATCTGCAATTATTATTGTGCAGGATCTGTGTGAAATGTATGATCCTTCACTTTAGCAGACATGCAAATATTCGGTAAAAAGGGCATTGTTTTCAGCTGCCTTATGCCTGGAATAGTTATTCATGTATCTAACCAAAAAGTGCAACCGACTTTATTTACTCCTACTTGGTCTGTGTTTTGCATGGGTATGAATTAGACAAAGTACAATGTAGGGAGGACTCGTGCCTGTCTACATAAGAAGAAGAAGAAGTGCAGCAACATATATAATAACACATTCAAATCCACATATTAAAAGCACATTTAGAGATGGTTCTTGTTCTCATTGGGTAATTTTTGCTCAGGTGTGTGCCTTAAGTTATGTATTTTCATACAAATTTCAGCACCTCTCTGAAATGAAGCTCTTCTTCCCATAAATCTAAGTGCTTCGCTTTCTATATTTGAGATCAAAATTGTTTAGTTTACCATGTCAGAGGTGCTAACTAGCATACTAAAAGTATGTCAGCAATTCAATACATCTGCTGAAGCTATCTAACAGGATACTTTGGTGGGTAATTCTCATTTCTAGGGAGAAGGCACTTGGATGTTCTCATGCAAACTCCCACTGAAATCAACAGGAGCCTGGCCAAGCAGTGACCAAGTGGGCTAAATACAGCCAAGTTTTGTAATGTTCATCATCACTGCTGGTAGCAACCCACCAGGCTAAACTCACAAATCTGACAGTAGGGAGAAATTAAGCGTCTCCATCTGCCATTATTCCTGCTCTTTATCTCCTTGATTTAGGCCTCTTTCCACTAGCTTGATGTAAAGACCACTAAACTCAACAGCGGATTCTCTCCTTGACTTCAGGGTTTGGTTTAAGCTCTTTTTTCTTGGCATCAACAGCTAACATATGATGCGTACCCAGCTTGGTTCCTCCTTGGACCAAGTGTCCTTAGATAGTCTCAGTATCTCCAAGTAATTCTTTGCATCTTCCCTTTGATTTTTTTCTACTACAGTTTTTTTCTTTTTCACCATTACCTTCCTCTCCAACTCCTTAAAGGCTCCACCTTAAAGGCTTCCTATTCTCCAGCTCAGTGCAATCCTCATCTTCTGCTTTCCTAAGGCTTTTCCACCTTTCACACGTATGAATATATATACTTCGATCTTTGGTCACATCTCTGGAGAGGGTGTTCAGTTAAGTTGGCTCCCTCCTCTAATCAGCTTTCCAGCAGAGTTTGCGTGCCAGGACTGGGACAAATTATACTCAGATTCATTAATTAAGATATAATAAACTCAATTTACTATTTACCAATGTGCCATATGTGGTTTAATGAAAAAAAAAAAAAAAAGGTATATGAAAGCAGGAGACCTTCTGGTTGGTTTATGGACCCAAAGTCTTTCTGGGAAGGTCACAAATCTCGAAGATATCTCTGCACATTATGTTTTGCACTTGGATTTCTAATTTAGCTGAAAGATGTGTAAAAACACATGCAGTCAGACAGCTCCTTGGCTATACATCTAAGGAAGCTCAAAGCATAAGTTATTACTTCCAAAGTCAATTGTAACTTATGCTCACTAAATTGGCTCCAGATCCACCCTTTTCAGACAGTAGTATAGGAATAATTTATTCTTTTGGTGAAAAGCACCCATTTTAGCTAAACCACACCCCCAGCTGGGAGTCTCACCAGCAGAAGTGCCAAAGGCAGAGGGATTCTGAGGCACACAGGGCTCTTGGAGGCCAGCGGAACAGGGGTGAATAAAGCACAGTATGTAATAGCGTCTGTCAGCACACTGAAACGTATAACCTTTCCCTAACATAGGGGGTCCGCAACACAAATCCGAGAGGAAAATTTGTTCCTGTGGTTCAATCATCACGTTAGGCAAAGAGGTTTCCTCGCTTTTAACGTCCATGCAATTTATACCAGAAGTCTTGCTGGATAGTGGTGAAACCACTGCAGCTTTCTGGGGACCTAATGTTTTGATCTATGCTCTCAACATGTATCTTGTTTTCTCCTATCAAGAAAACGCTGTACATAAATATGGCATGAGGGGTTTGAAAGCTGTAATTTTAGACATCTAACCCAGATGCCAAATAAAGAGCCTGACCAATGCAGAGATACAAAATCTACACTAACTAGGAGCTTTTCTCTCACTAATTACACTGGAAACCTGAGTTAAATGAATGCACATCAATTAGAATCATAGAATAATAGTGTTTGGAAAAGACCTTTAAGATCATTGAGTCCAACCGTAAACCTGACGCTACCAATTCCACCTCTAAACCATGTCCCTAAGCACCTTGTCTATCAGTTCAGCCCCTTCAGATGGCAGCAGTGACTTGAAGTGATTTGCTCCACCAGAGAGTTAACTACCCCATCGGAGATTGCTTCACTAGCTAACTACAGAAACACTGACCTACATACCTTGCACGGACTTCTTTTTCCCCAGGTGAACTCCTGCATCACCAGCTATCCAACAGGAACCTCCTCATATGAGATCTTTAATAGCAGCAGCTGCTGAAGGAAAGGGAACTGCAGAAGCACAGTTGTTGCCAAACTGTGCATTTGAATGGAAGGAGGAGAAACAGATGGGGAAATCACTCTTCAGACAGTGTTTACTAGCACAATCAGCACCTGAGGCAGCACTTATTCAGGTGCTGAAATTACAGAGGTAAGTTTTATTATGAGAAATCTATTCCTCATATGACAGCTATATTTCTCATCATGGATCATAAAAAGCAGATGATCCATCAGATAACTACTTGATTGTAACGTGCATCACAGTAAAACCGTCAACTTTCTGTTTTGTTTTATGACCCTGGTTACATCTGGAATGCTTTCAAGAAGGATACTGATGTTCGCTTAGGGTACAAACTGACTCAGGGCGGTGCTGGATTGCTAGTTATGCAGTAGTAGATAATAAGAATAATGAGAAATTATAGCAGAATTACCTTCAATTTTGCTACAAGGAAGATCACTATATTACCACCAATATAAGTTTACTGAATATTTTTCTTGGACTGGGCCATAATTAGGATTCTTAATTGTCTAACATCTTTCTCTTCCCTTTCAGTCAAACAAACTATACAATTTAGTCGTCTATTTCCTCTTACATTACAGGTCTTTTCCACAGCTACTAATTCAATAATAGCAATGATAGTAATAAAACAAGTATTTTTAGTAACTTAATTCCATATTTCTATAATAACAACAACAGTATTTTCTTATCTTTACATAGTATTTGTTGTCAGGTCATTTCAAATTCTTGTCCTCTTAGAGGGAGACAAAAAGGTGAAACTATTTTTCCAACATTGCTTAGCAAGCCTCAAATAAAATTCTTGATTTGTCTAAGAGTATATAGTGGAAAGGCAAGATTTTCTGTAACTCAACACACCAAGAGACATTTTACCAAAAGCAATTTTTAAAAAGACTTAAAGATCCACTCTTAAAGATTGTTGTGATCTCAGCAGAGCACTAAAATTGGAAAAAAGTTGTCCTTACTGATGTGCAGTCTACCTCTTTGCTTGGCAAGGTTACAACCCCATTAAACAAAACAAACTAACCCTCTGGTCTTGCACAACTCTGCCAGGAGGGCTTGCAAGTTCTCTGGACAATTGAGGTTGCTCTTTAATTGCGGGGTTGATCCATCACATGTTGAAACCAACCATACTGAACCATAGCTCAATATTCAAATGAGTTCTGCATGGAGGAACAGCATTTCTGTAACCAGCCAGGACATTGAGTCACTTCATTCGTGACGTTAACCAAATAGGTTGAAGCAGTATATACTTCATATTGCCCTGCAAAACCTCAGCTGTGCTTGGTATTAATTAAGACTTTCATTTATTCGAAGTACCAGACTTGAGACATTTTTTTTCTGACTGAATGATAAAATTCAGATGTTTTAAAAAGATCCTTCTTCGCTACATGTGCCCACCCAAGCAGCAGCAGCAGCAGGGTTTCTGCTAAAACCTGACAATGAAATTTGCCTTTGGAGAAAGATCAAGCATGGAAAACTTTAGTGTAAACAACAATTGTTTTGGAAAATTATGAGTTCACCAGCATGGGGTAGGGAAGTTGTAAAGGAACATACTTTGCCAGCTCAACTTCAACAGACCTCATCAAGCTCCCACCTTAATGCACCATGAATACAGATCCTTAAAGTCTCTTATTGTACAATCCAGGCCTCTTCCACTACACTAACAGTGGTATGACCAGCCCTTCGCCCCAAAACTCACCCTTTTTCCAAGAAGGAGCAAAAAACTGTTTAACCTGCATCTATAATCCTATTTCTGCCCCAACTGATGGGGAATTCAGGCTGTCCCTCCATGACACTGGTGAACTCATACACCCTGCACTGAGCACCAAACTCCTGCTGTGTTTTGCTCAGTTACACAAATGCATTTTTATTTTGCAATAGTTCCAGTAGAGATACAGCGAGCTCCTAAGGGGACTCTATGTGGCAGATATCTGTCCCCAAAGCCAACTGTGCCTGTGTGTCTGCCAAATCACTGAGCTACTTGTGCTGAACAGTTAGAAACAGAAATGAAGTGACTGAGCCCATCTTTTTCCTTGGTATCTTATGCTACAGATACTGGGGAACAGCATGGGGGAAGAGAGACAAAGATTGAATGATGGAGAGAAGTGCTGTGCTCTGGATCCCTAAGGACAAAATGGGCACGAATAGGAACTGCACTTACAAAATAAATGGGATGTGTCTCTGTTGCGAGATAGGTGTTCTCACTGAAGGTCCTAGAGATGCTTATGTGTCATTAAGATGATGAAAAGATCTTAAACACCTGCCTGGTTGTGTGCAAACAATGCCCCATCGAGACCTAGGCCATGCTAGATGTAATAAAGTACTTATGGATGGAAACAAATGCACTGGAGGGATGAAGTAGCGCCTGAATTGTGGAATGGAAAAGAGACAGCAAGAAATACATATTCCTTCTCCCTTTTGTGATTAAAATTATTGTATTTAAATTTATTTTTGTATAAATTATTTGTACAAAATTATTATTGTATTTAAACTAAGGGGTGTAACTAGAAACCATGAGTTTTAAAAAAACAATGAATGTCTTACCTGTATCCACAGAAGGTAAGCAAAATGCATGCAAGTGTTGCTACTGGGTTTCTGTAATCTTCAGGTTATCCAATAGGACTATTATTTCATCCTGCAGATGAGGCATTGCTATTTCATGTTAAGATATATTTCTATTTAAAAATTAATATTTAAGAGTAAAGTTAATCTATGAAAAATAGGCCTATATTTACAAAATCAAGAAATATGTGCTTTTAGATGCTTCTGTTACTGCAAGCACCAGCTATCAGAAAAAAAATTAGCTACTTTTCTTTTTCTTCAATAGGGTTAATAATTTTTGTATTCCAGTAGTTCTCTACATTATGTAAGCAGTGTCCTCACATGTAGGAAGACAGAAGCTCCTGTACAATTCCTTTTGCCAGGGAATCAAACTGGGATTTGATGGTTGTTTTACAATACTTTTAAGGAGCTAGCCTCCATTTATCTGCTTATGTCTTTAATTCTTGATACCGTAAAAGTTTGGGTACTCTCTGATGAACTCCAAGCAAGTGGAAATAAATTTGTATCTTTTTAAAATCAGGATATTACCTGGTACTGCTTGCAGGTGGGCAGGGTCCTGCACCTTTCTCTTATACAACATTCAAAATCTCTCTTTCATGATAGTTAATAACAAGACATACATTTCAGTATTATGAGATTCTGCACTAGGGTTTACTATCACACCTTCTCCTTGAAGGCCCTCTTCCCACCCCTGCAGCAATATCTCTCTGCCAAACCAGCCCAATGTTCTCCTCATATTTTCATTGAGGCTAAATGGATCCATCTGCCACATGACTCAGGGGTTACTCTGAACCTTAGAGAAAAGTCCATTCCTATGCCAGATCTCAGAGATTTCAGCCCTGCTTTAAGAGAGTGTAATTTTCTGTTAAAATTTTATATACTGGAAGTTTAAATTTTAGCACAGATGTTTGCACAGCAGTGAAGAGCCGAATGAGACAATTGACACGTCTCTGCCAAGCAGCCTAAAGTTGAAGTTAACGAACATATGGCTGCTACTCTCTGCCTCACAGCTTGGTTGCTCTTATTCCTGATGCTGAAAAGTCAGTCCATGTTTAAAAAACTTACTACACTTTTGTTAAGGCCTGGACCTGAAAGCGTGCTTTGGCTATCACAGAAATTGGTGCTGTCCCTGTGCATTATGATGCGTAGTGCTTACATACACCTGCAAACAGAGATGGGAAATACTTATGCCAAGAAAGTGTGTAAAATGGGCACTAACATGACGTTTCTACTTTTCAGTGCTGGCAGACAAAGAGGAGGCAGCATTTAATAAGTTGGACCTGTGAGTGGGTGAGTGTGTGTGGGGAGAAGAACGCACAAACAAATTGGAGTATGTGATTATTTTTTCATTGGCAACTGAAGAATCACAGTATCATTTTGACATAGCTTGGCCACTGGCATATTTTTAACTGACGCATAAACACATAATATTATATTACTTCAACTGCTATTATAACACTGCATACAAGTAACTCCTGCTGATTTAACAGTGCTTGGAAAAAATAATATTGCATTTGTCTCCATGGAATAAATTCTTCAAGATCCTGGCAATTAGTTGAATGAAGCAACAGAAGCAACAAAAATACTAAAAGTGCTATATAACTAATGGGAACCAAACTCAAGCAGCTTCCCCTATGCCAAGAACCATAGAGACCTGATCTTGATTTTTGGCAGTTCTGCCTTTAACAGAGCTCCTAGGGGTTTATATTGGTCTAGAAATTGGGATCTGTTTCCATGAGTTCAGCCTTGTCATTCTTCCTAAAATGCAGTTTGAAGCAGCAATGAATCCAAAATAAATCATACATTATGGGGGGTACCACTAAGTCATTTATTAAAAGCGTGAGAGGCATTTGGTACATCCTGCTAAATGCCTTAATCTGGATAAATCATGGGTGAAGAATTTTCAAGTCATTGTCAAGTGCTGAACTATTCCATTCAGCACTAGAGATCTGTCTTCCATACTCTCCCAAAAGGCTGAAGTGCAAGGACAAAGCATGATGGACCTCTCCAAATATTTAAGCAACAGAGAACAATGGTATGAAACAATACTGCAAGATAGTATTGCATGCAGGGAGTGTTGCTGGCCTTGAAGTCACCTCTTGAAGTGTGGTAACACCCTAGGGTGTCTCCTGTCATTGCATCATTCAAATATGAACTGGAAAAAAAGAATCTCCAGTCCTTTAAAGAAACCTATTTTCAATGAGGAATTATTAGTAGATGGAAGCTGGTGGAGAAAGGACTTTGATTTCTGCAGCTTTAATTCCTACTTGACTTCCATGTGTGTTCAAAAAGGTGGCACTTCCTGAAGGAAAGACAATGTGTTAGGTCATTGCTCACCTTCCAGTCACCTCATCTTCCCAAAGAGCATGTCCCAGTTTGGGTGTCATCTGCAGACAATTTGCTGAAGTGGACTTTGGTCACTTTTCCCCTGCATTGCTTGCATGTTCCTGTGGGTATCTATGGCTTTGATCCACCATGAAGTTTACACTAGAACTAGTATAAACCCTAAGGTGGATCTAGCCAAGTATTTAAAATGTCTTAACTCCACTGAGCAAATATTTTCAGATATCATCCTAACTCAAAAGTTTTCCATGTTCGATTCCAAATGAATCTTTTCTGTAACAGTGTTTATTTTTGGCTACCTGCCGAATCAAACCAATGGGTTTCTATGGAGCTACGCTGCAAAGGAATTTGGCCTATTCTCTTTAAAACATATTGTGCTTGAAAAGATGTGACATGTGATGCCAACTGGCTGTATTTTATCTTGAGTTGTTTCAGACAAATAGGGCCTGTTTTCTAGTAGGCTGAAGTACATCCATGGGACCACTGCTTCACGGGAAGGGGAAAAGAAATACTTCCCTTCCAGCTGCAGCCATCTTACTGTGTTGAAACCCAAACACTCGGAATGGCATTGTAATCAGAAACAGCAGACACACAAGGTTAAATTATATGTCAGATTTGAAATAGATTACTTTGATTAAGAGAGCTATATTTCACCTGCTAGTAACTGAGGATTGCATTCCTCATTCCTCTGCAAAGACAACTCTGACTGCGCCTTGTGTTTGCCGAAATCATTACTGAGAACGCCTGCTCTGCTAGTGGAATGCGGTGCACAGACTGGGAAGTAAACTGCTGCTTCATCGTGGGTGTCCACTGCTCAACACTTGGAAAGGCACACAGCATGAAGCCCCCGTCGCTGTGAATAGCACTGTTATCTGATACAGCAAGACATGTCCTGGCAGTCTGGTGAAGTTCCCGCAG
>NW_010317817.1:0-6321 GCF_000700745.2 Antrostomus carolinensis
CAAACCATTCTATGATTCTATGAACTGCAGGTCCCTGAAAGTTCTGTGTGGATAATACTTTTAGTCTAGGTGGGCAAAGAGAAGATGGCAAACAGCCCAAGGGGCCAATGTGGCAGCACTGCAAAAGTCACAATCAGAGAAGGTCAAAATTGTCTGAATTAGAATTTTCCAGTGACTTTTCTGTTGACATTTTTGCCAGATATTGGAAGATTTTGAATGTGTCAATTTCCCTTCACCCTCTTCTTCCCTCCAGCTTTTCCTGTCAAAAAAAAAAAGAAGAAAAAAAAATCATACTAGAAAAGGGATGAATTTTTAATGAAAATTTGCAGCCAGTTCTCTACTCTGTTCACAACAGAAAAGTCATTGCAGGGCAACCAAGCCCCCTTGCCCTTGTCTGAGCTTCATCCTTGCTCCACAGATTGCCTTAGGTTCATTTCATTCCCAGTCTGGGTTACTAAAAAGATTTTCTGAGTTGAAGAGTTCCTGAGTTGAACCTAAACTTTTCCTGCATCTCTGCAAAACTCCTTGGAGGAATTTGCTTGAGGGAAGGATGTGAAAATCTCAAGAGTCGGAGCCGTGGGGGTGTGTTTTCCTGCAAGGAGTTAAATTCTTGAGCCAGAGCAGGTTAGAGGATGGGCTGAAGTTAGTCAATAAGTCTGTTGGCTCAGCTTTCAGGTGGAAAGCAGGAGGGATTTGTGATACAAGGAGCCTGCAAAGAGATTGCCCTAGAATTCAATCCTAAATATGGGCTCATCGGGAACCCTCCAAACCAAGGGATTTTAAAGGGCTGAAGTGGTGGCATGGGCTTATTTCAAGCAAAAGGTCCATGTAAAGGCATCAGAAGCATGTCCATGAGAGGAGGACCTGAGTGAGGAGTTTAAAGACAAAGCAAAGCAGGTGATTTACTAGAAAAGGCAAGCAAGCCACCTCTCTCATCTCTGCTTGTGGTTCACACCTTTCCATGTCCACCCATCTTGGCCACTTTTGCTGCTCTTTCAGGGAGGGAAAATAAAACAAGTCATCAACCCCAGAGATAGCAGCCTCCTGGGCAAATTGCCAGTTGTTTAATATTGTTGCTAATGATCTACAAGCAGAAGTAAACAGCATGTTAATGAAATGAGTGGAGGGGGATAAACTGGGGAAAGCTGCAAGAGCTGGTTTATAGAGACAATAAAATGCAAAAGTTTGGGGAGGGCAGAAACACACCAGGAAGAGTCAGGTCAGAATTGTTTTGGGGATGGTTCAAGGGGATATAATAGACAAGGGGATGAGAACAAGGAGGATAAAACAGGTGTTTGGACTACAGCAAATGGTGGGTGAAAGCCCATCAATAGGAATGAAGAGACAGCTCTTGGTAGAGAGAGAGATCAGGTGTGGAGGTTGCTTGTGATAAGCATAGCCCAGCCTGTTGTATCCTCTCCTCTCCATTGTGGTGGTTGCCCATAAATTTACCTCTGGGTCATGGGAAAGAGCCTGGATCTGAGCAGTGCATAGCATTTCTCTGTCTGGCAAGGACAGCCTTTTGTTACAGCTTCTGCAGCGCCATAAATCACTGCCCAAAGCTCTTTTCAACAATAGCTAACCAAAAGGAGATGTACTTGCCCAACATGGTTGCCTAGGATTGAATCAAGGACTCTTTTGTCTGGCCCAGTGAAGCTAGTTGTGAAGACAACAAGCTTTCTATTAGCATGGCAGATCTGGGTTTATGAGTTCTGCTTGTCTTGAATGTACATAGTGGGAGATGAAAGCTTTCAGTAGTGCCACTACTTTCAGCCAGCAGTGGGATGAGTTTGTTAGCATCCAGTCCTTGTCTGGCCTGCAGGGAGTGGGAAGTCACTTTGGATAAATGTTCCCCCCAAACATTTCATTTCCCTTGTTTTTTCCCTCTCCCTCCCTCTCATTTGAAATTCATTGGCTCTAATTGCAGACGTAGTCAAACTTTGGCTGCATCTGAACTACAGGTCTTTGAGGGGACTCGCATGCTAGACAGCAAGATGAATGATTTATTATTATATTATTATTTATTCATTTAAATTCATGAATGCTTATCCAAATCCAAAATTGTCCAATTTCATCTAGATCTGAATTTATAGATTTTCAGGCCAGATGGGACCGATGGATCAGTAGCCTGACCTCCAGCGTCACACAGGCCAGAGAATGCCACCCGGCAATTCCCGCAGTGGGGGAAAGCTTTACTGCTATGTAAACCAGCATTATCAAGCCCAGTGACTTGTCTGAAATGGTCTCTAGTGGAATCTGTGAAATTGCCTGCTGGTTTTCAGCTCTGCTTCCCAGTACATGGCTGTGCATCACAGAAAAAGCAGCTTCAGCTCTCCTCCTGTGTCTGGAAGACAACTGTGGAAAGGGCTACCACCAGCAGGAAAGGGCCAGAGGATCAGCCACCCTTCCCTGCAGATGTCCTGGGCAGGAAAATACATGAGTCTAGTATCAGCTACTATAGTGCTAATGTGAACAATATTCTTTCAGCTGTAGAAACTGTTCCAGGAGCCTGTGGGAAGTGAACCCTCCAAGCCAAGGTGAATCCTACCAAGCCAAGCACGGTGGCTGGTTGCTCAGGGGAAGTCTGTGTGAACATCTGATTAGAGGACAGGTAGCTGTGAGCTTTACTGTTCCCATTTCTTCCATCTCTTCAGGAAAATCCTTTTCATTCTTCTGACTTGTTTCACTGCTTGCAATGAAGTCCCTGAACAGTGACACACCACTGAAACCTCAAATGGCAGTCAGCAATTTATGTGGGTTGCCAGGGTTTTGAAGGAGTTTAGGGTTTGGGGAAGATGTTGGAAAGTCACACAGGAAACCAAGTGAGTAATTAAAGGCAGATGAACTTAATAGCAGGCAAGCACAGAACAGGATGCAGCCTGCCCTAAGGAGTGGGATAAGCACCCTGTCTCCCAAAAGCTCATTAAAATGTGTTTGTGCATATCTCAAGGACGGGTTAGAAATCAGGAAATTACCTCTGGCAGCAAAGACAAGATAAAGGAAACTCCAGAGAGATTATCTTTCTCTTTTTCCAAAGACTTTGTGCTTTTGCTGTAAACCAGCTACTTGGAAGAATCCCCCCCCACCTCCCCCCTACCCCGCGCCTCCTCTCCAGTCACTGAAACATTGATTCCCTTCTCCTCTTTGCAAAAGGGTCCGGGATGAGTTAGTGTCAGAGCTCACCTTTACTGCCACAGATCCTTGCAGTCCGGGACAGCAAGTGCAAACTTTGGAATGGGTAAGCAGGAGGGTTGAGCAGGGACACCTATTCTGCATTCAGGCAATGGTCCCATGGCGCTAGTACTGTGGTTTCTGGGCTTTCAGTGAAGCCCAAAGCTGAAGAGATGAGTTTGCACAGTGAAGAAAGCACTTGTAAGAAGACCATATTTATCCTCACAAGTCCATTAGTTCTTTTCTCATCTATCTGACTTGTGGTCTTATAGATCACAAACTGGAAAGAGATCTGTGCTGCCATGACACAGGTTTGTAGATTTTCTTATCTCTCCAGCTTAGAGAAGATTTGTTATCTGCCAAATGACAATAATGACTCTGATTGTTGGTTCTGCGTGGTCTTCTGGTGATCAGAGCTGGCTTGGTGGGCTCAGCAAGAAACACGTGCCAGTCTTGCAAAATGAATTGTTTTGAATATTTTAGCACACATGAAACAAAAACAAGACAGAAAGAAAAGAGACCTAAGCGGTTTGTGCTGCAATCATATCTCCTGTGGCCCTTCAAAGGAACCCCAAAGACTTCATACACTCCTTAACTTGCAGAAATTCAATCACCTTATCCAGGATCAAAAGACAGAAACATTTCAACAGTACAGAGCAGCAATTAAAGATTAGAAGCAATGTGTCTTTGTTTTGCATTTCAGGTTGGTGGAATTGAAAGGAGGAGGATGCAATCACTGGCTGGATGTTGTCCAGGACTCTGAGGCTGCATCTATACCTGTAAATTAACTGTAGCTGGGTCTGCACTCTTGCACAGAGGCCAGCTGGCACAGGATATCCTGCATCTGTACTATTAAATTCTCACCCTCCAAAAAAGGGGAGTCGCATCCAAATTGCCTACTGAGAATGAGCACTAGTCTGTGCTAATTCCCAGGCTGTGTCTAGGCATCATTTGGGAAAATGCTAGTTAGACTGTGCCAAAAATATGCTGTGTAGTGTTTTAACAACCTACAATACAGAAGATCAAATTCTAACGTCTAGGGACATTTTTGCAACTGTTCATTCTGGTGGTAAAGATGAAGTGTGGGACTTTAAGTTACAGCTCTAGCAAGAATACCTCCAGGTCCTTTGCAGGTACTGCTGATCATTCTCTTCTCCTCAGGACCACTCTGAAGGTCAGTGTGCTGCTAGGATTCTTCCCATGGCCAACAGGCTTCCTCTAATCTTCTGGTGGCAGTCACATGTATGGTTTTGCTGTGGCATGGGCAAAGCAGACGCAAAAAAGGACTCAGGAGAGAATCTGGCATTGCAAAGTACTTCACAGTAGCATGGAGGCTATGGAAGTTGTCAGAAGCTAGTCATTCAGATGTGCAGGGTCTTTCCAAGCTGATTTATGGAGAGATGTGGGTACTACTGAAAGTAATCCTGGGGCACAAGGGCTGCACTCTGGCTAGCTACACCAAGGATATGAAACAGAAACTTGCACGGGCTATGGACAAGGTTCATACCATACAGCTATCCCTTATACAGATTTGGTTTTTGCACTTTCATGTGCTGTCTCAGAACTCTCCCATCCAAAGTGTTTCTTGTGTTGTGGGAAAAGATGGCATCATGGTGCAGGATCTGGACTGCAGTGTGCTATGAGCTGATGACATTTCCCTGGTCCCAAGCTGGGGTGAAAAGAAGGAAGGGTCACAAGCACGACTGTGAAAGCTGTGACAGTAGCTGTTAAAGGCTTTTCGGGAAGGAACAGGGGGTCAGCTGACACCTAGCATCCTCCCTGACACTCCCGCACCCTGCTAATGGCAGCCGAGACGACTTTCTGCTAATGCAAATGTTCACAGCTGTATGCTGGATGTTGCTGAGTGGATAATGGCTGATGAGGTTGCCTGTAGACAGTCACTCCACTACCAGTGTGTAATTAATTGCTATGTAAAGTGCTCCGAGATGTGGTGCTGCTGAAACACCGGGTGTATAAATGCCATCCCCACACAAAAGGGAACAACATGCAAATTCTCTCAATATATTTTTAAATACGAGCATTTTTCAGCTGTTTGCTCTTTTGTAAAATTTATTAGGCCACCTCCTGGGAACTGGAAGGCAGCAAGGGCAGTGCGCATGGATGAGCTGGCTTCCAGGGGCTCCTAACTGTTCATGCTGCTCGGCCCCTGACTCCAGGGGGTCATCTGTTTTTCTTCTCCTGTTCCTTTAACCTCTGTTTAACTTTTGTTTTCCCTTTCGCTTGCTTGCTCACATGGTGAGCTGCTGCCTGCCTGCCTGGTGAGGGCAGCAGGGAAGGAGAATTTTTTTTGCAAAGGGCAGAACCTTGTGGGGGCTCCAGCCCCTCTTTCCTTGTCAACCAGAGAGGTTCCTTGTCCCACTTCCAAAAGAAATATGTTGTCCCAACTGGATGCAACCCAGAGAGAGGTGGTTTCAGGCCGGCTGGAGCTGGAAAGGCAGTGGGGTGGGGTAGCAGCCCTGGCTGTAAAGGAGAAAGCCCTGCTAGTCTACCTGCAGAGGTCTAACGCCAGCTCTGAGGAAGCAGTGGGAAGTTCAGTCTTCCCTGGGAACAAGTCTATCACGAGGTGATTGACAAGTCTTAGCAAGGTGGCCTGAATGAAAGGCTATGAATTATTGAGTGCTGGAGATTACATGAAGAAGACAAGATGACTCTCTGTTTCCCATACCACAGAGAGGAGAAGACATCTAGCAAAAATACCATGCAATTTTAAAACAAAAGATGGGAAGCAGTTTTCGTCAGGGCATACAATCCTATTAGAGAATTCATTGTGACAGGGAACAACTAAAGTGCAAAGGGGATAAAAAAGAAGTAGGCTACTTCAGGTCCACTGCTGGCCATAGGACACAATGGTTTGTTTGCTACCACTGCTACAAGAACTCCTAAACCTCCAGCTGTCAAAAGCTGGGAGAATATGTATGGTGTGGCTGCACGTGCCACAGTTCTTGCAGTCAATTTCTAGGCATTTGTTGCTGTTAATGGATAGACAAAGGACATAGAGACTATATGGACTGGAAATATATGGGGGTTTTATATGCTGATATTCAATAGATTAAGCAATGTGTAGCTGACAGATCTTGGACAGAAATTATGAGCGGGAAATCTGTTTAATGAGCACTTTTCTATGGCATT
>NW_010317817.1:6348-18242 GCF_000700745.2 Antrostomus carolinensis
ATTTAATGTTTCCATCAATGGTCTGGAAATAAATAAAAACAACGCTGTTGGCTAAAATGTGTACAGACAACCTAATGTTTGGAGGATTGCTTAATATAGTTTGAGAATGTATGGAAAGGACTCTGTGTCCTTTCCAGTAGACCAGGCATGTAGAACATACATTTTCACAGCATCATTCTGGGGGACAGAATAGGAACCAGGAAGACAGGTTCAAGCTATGGAGTGGTGAACAGGACAACCACCAAACAGCTGAAGCCGGAAGGCATCTCTGGAGGTCATCTATTCCAACCCCTTCTGCTCAGAATAGGGTCAATCAAAGCAGGTTGCTCAGGACCTTGTCCAGATATGTTTTGAATATTTTCAAGGATGGAGACTCCACAACTTCTCTGGGAAACTTGTTGCAGTTTTTTAGCACCCTCACAGTAAAAAGCTTTTTCTTACGTGTAAATAGAATTTACTGTATTTCAGTTTGTGCCTCTTGTCCTTTCACTGGCACCACTGAGAAGAGTCTGAATCTGTCTCCTTTACTCACCCCCACCGGACAATTATACATATTGATAAGATCCCCTTGAGCCTTTCCTTCAACATGTTGGCCAGTCACAGCTGTCAGTCTTTCCTCACGTGAGATGCTTCAGTTCATTAATTGTCTTTGTGGTCCTTTGCTGGACTTGCTCCAATAAGTCTTGTACTGTCTTTTAATGTGGAGCCCAGCCCTGGACACAGCACCCGAGATGTGTCTCACTAGGGCTGAGTAGAAATGAAAGATCACCTCCCTCCACTTGCTGGCAATGATTTGCCTAATGCAGCCCAGGAGGCTGTTGGTCTTGTTTGTGACAAGTACACATTGTTGGCTCATGGTAAGCTTGGTGGTCATCAGGAACCTCAGGTCCTTCTCTGCAAAGCTGATTTTCAGCTGTCCAGCCCTCTGTGTGCAGTGGTGTGTGGAGTCCCTCTGGAAGGCAATGACTCTGAAGAAGATGGAGAGGTCCTAAAGGAAGGTCCTTCATCTAGACCTGTATTCTCAGTATGGTAGTGGGACCAACTACTGCCACTTTGAAGGAGACTGGTGAAAGGATTGGACTAATTTTAGCTCAGTGTTAGTCACGAGGGGACAGATAATAGAAACCCATCTCCAGTTCAGGGGCATGTGCGTTTTGGGGTCGATGAGAAGGATGCAGAAACCCACACAAATCTGGTCTGGAGAAAATGCTTCCAAGAGAGAAATTTGTTCACCTCATCAACAAGCTCAAGTGGTGGTTTACTGTGTGTACACACCTGCTATAAAAGTTCTCTTTAATCTAAAAAAGAAAGAAAGGCACAAGACAGACCAGTGCCTGCAAGCTGAACACAAACAGACCTGACCAGGAATCCAGACACCTCTTTTGTTGGTCATTATCTCTGGGAACAAATTGCCAAAGATATTGGTAAAGATTTCACCTCCTGATGTCTTTGAATCAAAACTGTGCAACTGTAGTTAAACCCAACTTGTCAGATGACTCATTGCAGTGTTGTGACCTGTGATGTCCAAGAGACATCTTTACCTCTGACTAGAGTGGTCCCTTAAGTGGCCATAAGCACAAAACGTGATATACAGCATTTTCCTGCTCTCCAGATAGGTCACAGGCTCTTACTGCATTTTAGCCTGCATGGACTAGGATTTCAGGTAGGTCAGAGGGTGGAGTAACAGGGGAGATTGGTGTGGAGGGTGGATGTCACAGATGTTACTTGGGTATTGAAGAGATGCCTTCATTCACAGGAAGGCAGGAACCCTACAGAAGGCTTCTAGAGCACCCAAGGGGAAAGTTGGCTGGCTGTAGTCCTTCTGTCCCAGGGATGGGAGAGGCCAGTAGCAACAGTCTGTCATTATCTTTAGGCACTGATTGGGCTGCTGAACTCAAAAGGAAGATCTTTGAAGTCTTCACATAGCACAAGGGTCACTATATGGCAATCCTAGTGGACCTGTCAACTCTATCATGCCTCTTTTGCTTGGATTTTCCTTGGAATCTCAGCTATTGCTCACAATACCAGTATCTGTGGCTAGTAGCAGATGTCCTCAGTAAGGAAGACCATTCACCAAATGATGACCAGACCTCAGATTTTCAGACAAGTGCCTCTTTAAGCCAATGAGGGTCACTACCCACAGGTAGTGCTATGGCTTCTTGGAAATGAATAACAGAGTTGCAGGTCTATGATGGGAAGAAATCTATAGGCGCAAATATATTTTCCTTTTTCTGTGCTTTTGCTCATCACCACTTCAGCTTCTATTTCTAACCCTGTGTCTTAAAATAAAACCCAAAAACAAACTCCTGAAAGTCAATATTTATTTTTCAGGCTCCTTCTCCCCTGCTGTTCATCTCTGAATTTAATGCTTTTGAAAGGTGAATGATTGACGATTTACTGAAAACGAAGTTAAAATATAAATAATTCCATGATTCGGCTGCTGTATTAAGCAGGCATATGAGAAAAGCCCAGAAGACCAAGGTTGGCTTTTATTATTAACAAGGAAAAAAAATTAAATTTAAATAAATGTAATATTTATTAAAATTTCCTTTCACGCTGTTACCTGAGGTTCATAAAACTTTTGAGCTGTGTCAGCTTTGCACTCCCCAGTACATTGAACTCCAGGGAAAACTATAAGCAAATTCTTAAGATCAATGCAAACTACTTCTCCATTACTCAAAAAAGGGAATTTTAACTATTTTTGAAGGCCCCAGGACTCCACTAATCCAGATATAAAGACTTTTTTCACCTTCAAACTTCACAGTTCCAACTCGCCTTTCACCTTCTCTCCTCCCATTGCCACCCCAACACACACAGCCCTTTACACAATGGGGAAAGTGAATATACATCCTTTTGCTCATTTTCCATCTTTCCCATGGCCAATTGCCAACTGGAATTTGCCAAGATGTGGAGAAAGCCGTGTTGAGGCTGCTACTGTGTCCAGATTGCCCCCATGGCAGCACCAGTGCCAAGGAGAAGAGATGTAAGGTTGTGCTAAGGGAGGATGGCAGGAAAAAACCCCGTTTTTCCTGGGATGAAGACACTAGAGTGACCAAGCCAAGTCTTGTGTTGAAAACAGGATAGAGAAGGGTTTGGAATGAAGACTCTCTTACCATCCAGTTGGGATCCAGGTTTGAATTCTAAAGACAGTGAAAACATCTGTAGGTCTTGCCTTGATGTTTTTAATGATAGCAACACACTAGGAAAGCAGACCTGTATGAAGAAGTTTTGTCTTCAGTACAGTTGCAGATCAGTGCTGGGCTTAAAAAACCCTATGCCAGGCAAACACACACATGCTTCTAGAGCTTGATGGAGCATGGCTGAGCTCCTCCTTAAGATGGAAGAAATCAGGGAGAGGAAGAGTAGTTTTAACAGCAGATTCTCAGCTTTAAGGGCATGGGTCTAGAGGCTTACACCTGTCCTTGGCTCCAAGTTTGCCTTCACATTGGCTATGTAGATACATATTCCTAAAGTAACTGTCATCTGAGGAAACCTGAGGACTCCATGGGAAGCACACGCATGGTTGCGACACCTTCCACTCACACTCGGGCATGGACCAGTGTGTGGGTAGGCTGGGTGTGCTGCACTCAGTCATGAAACCAGTCTGGAAGGTCTTGACCATTGCTTGCCATGGCAGAGGGGACTGCAGGTTACCAGAGCTCAGGCTGCCTACAGGGCAGTGTGGTGGTCATAGGACCAAGCCTTCGCCATCTCTCTGGTGATAAGAACACAGAGCTAGAGAGCTTGTTTGTCTGGGCTGAGCATCCTGAAGGCAGCCTATAAATATAATCCAGTGTGCACCTCTGGTTTTGTTGGGTAAGGAGGAAAAATGCTTGGAGGGAACAGTCATCAAAGTTTAGCCCAGGCACAGAGGTGTTCATCTAGGTGTAAAGCATTGTGGTCCCTACATTAGGACATCAATACTGCCCAGACCTGGAAGGAGATTTCATGCACAGAGGCAAGTTTTGCTTCTGATAAACAGTGGGTGTGGAGAGTACTGGTAGGTTTGGACTTTGCAGGAGTGGATTCAGAGGAAAAAAAAAAACTAAGCTGTATGAGAATGTGCTTTGATGTTGATAAACGTGCCTTGTGGAGGCATTAGAAAAAAAGAAAAAATGAGAGAAAGAAGGATGTTGAAAAGGATGATAAAGCAAGAAAAAGATGCATGGGATTTGGAAGCATTTGAAGAAACCTTTTTATAAAGCTGTGCTAGGCATGTCCCGTCAAATCTCTCCTGCTGTGAGGAATTTTCATGTTACTTTGCAGATAAACTTGTTGAGAGTGCGCTGTCTGCCTCCATGGTGACAGAACGGCGTCTCGGAGGAAACAGCCCTGCATCATCGTTTCTCCTTCAGTTCCAGGCAGCATCTGTCACTGCAGAGCTGGGCTGTGAGCTGCAAATTAGACCCATGTCCTCCCTGGCCTGGGGAAGCTAAGCGAAGCCATACTTTGTTCATTGCAGGCTGACTTTGTCAGGGTTTTCTTTGGTCTTGGTTGGGCAGAGTATCACTTCTTCATGAGGGACTTGTTGCTTAGGCCTCTGTTCCAGAAACCATCTCCTAATAATATTTTCAACTGCTGTTTTTTGTCTCAGGTGGCTTTTGGAGGGATAAAGGGGAAGGGAGGAAAAGATGAGGCTGATGGAAGCTGTTCAATAACCTGGGTCTGGAGAAAGCCAGGCAGGATGCATGGACTAACTGTCAGACAGACAGAGGAGGAGATTATGTGTCACCATGGTCTGGCTTCTTAAAGATGGAAGGGTTAATGTAATTGTACTGCATGTGCTGGTCTGCTGCTTGGTGCCTTTCTCATTTTAATGTTTAACCCCCTTGAAGAAGTTTTGGATAGAGAAGAAAGAAATCTGAAAGTTACTAACCTACTGCCTGTTTTGTGAAGATACGCATCTGCATGGAGAAAAGGCCTCTTCTAAGCTGTTACTAATCACAAAATCACAGAATCACAGAATTGCCCAGAATGGAAAAGACCTTTAAGATCATAGAGTCCAATCATTAACCTCACACTGACAAGTCCCCGACTAAACCCTGTCCCTCAGCATTATGTCTACACGACTCTTCAATCGCTCCAGGGATGGGGACTCCACCACTGCCCTGGGCAACCCCTGCCAATACCTGAGAACCCTTTCAGGAAAGAAATTCTTCCTCATAACCAATCTCAACTTCCCTTGGTGCAGCCTGAGGCCATTTCCTCTTGTCCTATCACCTGTTACTTGGTTGAACAGACTAATTAGTTCATAAATATTATCCCCTCTCTCTCTTCCTCCTGATGGTCATGATAAGGAGGAGACACAGGAACAGAGAGAAATGAAAGAAAGAAGGGAGGAATGTATAACTGCACCAGAAGGTGATCCAAATGAGGTCAATATATTGGATATCAGAGGAGCAGTAAAAATGTTTTTCCTTAGAAGAGACTGACAGCTCTGTGCTTTTCCTGCTTGTTCTCAGCTCGCAGAGATACATTCACCTTTTCCTAATGAGACCAGCAATCATGACAGTTCTCCATGGCCTTGCACTACAGAGGAAAAGGATGCTTGGCTTTACTAAGGAGCAGTGCAAGTCAACTGGATGTATGTCTGGGAGGAGGAAGCAGCTCCCATCTCCCCTGTCTGCCTGCTGTGCAAATCCAATGACTGCTACCAGAGCTCCAGGGTCTTTTATAACCTACTCCATCCTCATTGCACATCCTTCTGTATATTGCTGCCACTGCACTGCTTTGAAATGTCACGGACCCTTTCTCTGTTCCCTTTTCTTAAGATCCCACTGAAGACTGTGCCAGATGGCTTTGAGGATACCTGCATGGAGACAGCCATGGCACAGCTGGCTGGGAGGCAGCTATTTGTTTTGAAACTGCTCCACACTTGGGCTGTTCTCACATGTTGGTTGCTGTGTCCCTGGGATCTCGTTGTTGTACCTCCACCCATTTCTTGTTACACTCAGCAGGTCCCAAAATGAAATTCCAGCTCAGTAAACCAAAGATTGCTTATTGTGTCTTTGCACAGCATCTAGCATGGGGGACATGAGCTAGGCCATCAGTCAGTGATTGAAAGGCAAGTAACAGCTGACAGTCCTGACTGAAATGTATCCCCTGAAAATATTTCTCAGCAGAAAATGGACTTTTTAATTAAATGGTATCTTTCTATAAAACATTATCAGTTCTGTAGAAGTTTTCCATTTTTTATTTAATAAAAAGTTGTTTACCTTTTTGGTTTTGTTTCCTCTGTTGATATTTTTAAAATTGTTTATATTGCTCAGTTTAAAATAAGAAAAAATCCTACAAAAATATCTAGCTCACAGATGTTTTTAACTTTTTTCTTACTTTGACTTGGAAAATAGTGAATAGGTCTCAGCTGCCCACAGTATAACACTGGCCAAGTAAAGATGAGCTTATCTTCATCTAGTGAATGTCATGTGCTTGAAGTAAATGGATGAGAACATTAGTTCAGTAGAGCTCTGTGTGATTTTCAGGGGATTGTTTTTGAATTTGTGGGCTCAAGTCCTCCTTTGAACTGCAAGACATTTGAGCTTTGCATTTCTTTAAATCAGTACCCTGAAGAGAGGGAAGGGAAGGGAAGGGAAGGGAAGGGAAGGGAAGGGAAGGGAAGGGAAGGGAAGGGAAGGGAGGGAAAGAATATCCGATGCGGAAGGGAAGGGAAGGGAAGGGAAGGGAAGGGAAGGGAAGGGAAGGGAAGTTAGGAAAAAAATATCCGTTGCTGGTCTCTTGATTCCTCCAGCTTCTTGACTTTTAAGGGATCAAGTCTTTCAATTCGTGCAGGATAGTCCCTGAGGCCATGTTAAGTCACCCTTGTAATTACTGTCTTTAAAAAGAAAATTTGGAGTGCTTTAGAAGCAGATTCCCTTATATTAAGAGATGGTACAGGTATGAAGCAGTGTGCTCCAGTGAACTGGAGTTAACTCCCCATTTTTCCACCTCTGTGCCTCTGGTACCAATCTCTGGTAATTTTGCTTTAGCAGCTTGGTTGCGGAGCGTTAACTTCTGCTCTGTGTGGTGAGAATATGGGCTATATCACTGAGGACCATTGTGCTGTGCTCTCTTGCAGATTTGCTTGGCTGGGAGGGACTGCAGCTCTCCCCACATGTCACACAGAAGTATTTCAGGGGAAGCCTTTATGATAAATTAGGGAATGTGGTCAGCCAGAAACAGCCAGAGAGCTGTTTTATTAATCTGAGGGTGGATAACAATAAAAATGATGAAAGATCTAATCAGATACATTATTAGCTAGAGGTTGGGGGGGGCAGGAGAGAAAAAGGGTGTGTGGGTGATATGAGTGCTGGGGAGGGTTCAAAGACAGGGAGAGATAAGAGCATTGTCTGCAAACACCATCAGCCAGTAAAACTGAGAGGTGAAAACACTGCTGTAGATGATACTTTCAAAGTTTCAGTCTTCAGCACTCCTTTCTCATTTACCATTTCCTTTGACAGCTTGTTTAATCTGGGAGCACCCACACTTTCAGCAACCAAGTTGCCTTTTGGTGCCTGATGTTCCCTGTCTCAGCTGCACCTTCCTCCAGTTCTCAGCATCTCCTGAGGCCAGGCCATGCTAGAACACCAACAAGATGTGCCTTTCCTGTCTTGTAGAAGGGGGTGAGATGCCTCTTTTGTGGACTGCATTGAGGGGTGACATATTGTGCTTCCCATTGCTGTGTCTTTAACTTTTCCAGCAATACCTAGGAGACTTTGCTGATAGAAATGAGGAATGTGGGCAACTCAGGCCCCTTTGCATTCGGTATTAGTTTCTGGAGGGTTGTATATGGTGGGTGGGATGATTACAGTGGTAGATAATGGCTTTTGTGTATTCTCTGTGTCCTCTTTTAATTTGGGTCCTATTCTCTCTCCTTTGACGTTGTAAGGTAAGCAAATACAATACAGGAGAGCCCTCTCTAAGTACCTGGATATAGAAGAACTGTAAGGCTCCAAATCTCCATTAAAGCTTTGATTTGGCAACATCACAAAGTCCTACAGTCAACACACCTGTATGCAAATGCATTATGGACAGCTAAAGAGCCTCTGTTCTTTGCTGCCTCTGTCGTATTTTGCAATTCATATTATTTGCTTACAATTCAGGTCTGTCTCATAGTCTCTGTGGTAAGAGCATATTGAGGAAAGTCATCTCCTTTCCCAGCAATTTTCTCAGCTTCTCTTGATCATTAACATGCTGGAAATCACTTGAAAGAAACACTGCAATTTTTTAAGGGATTTTATTCATTTATTCATCAAGGTTAAGGACCCTGAAAAACTGCTGTCTACATCTTTTAGCACTTACTTCTTTCAAATCTCATATACATTATAGTCCTCAATCTGGAGTTCTCTTTCGCTATGAGGTTTTCTCTGCCTGTATCTTTTGTTGCAGTCTTAATGTACAATAAACCCCTTTAAAATTAGTTATACTACTACAGTTGTCAGGAGAACTCAAGTGATCTGATGAATTTAGTAAGAATTCCAGGCTGTGAAACAGACACAATGAAATTCTCTCCTTCAGCCTGCTTGCCTCATTATTAAACCTCCAGTTTATAGTGTGCAGACAGTCGCACACTATAATTGCGGTTGAATTGCCATTCTCATTATAAATCCCCTTTTCTTGAATGCTCATAACTTCAACCAACACGTGGGCTGCAACTGTGCACACTCACTTTTAGCCCACAGTAGGATATTTAACTCCATGATCTATGGGCTTTAGCTCTGCTGCCATGCTCTGCTGCCCCATATATTTCACTGTAACAGGAGCTTCTGGTGAGGTTAAAATACAAAAGCTGAGTATTAACAGGTCTGCCTAGCTTTGACATCAAGCTTGCATCTGTATTTTAGGTAGCTAGTAGAGCCATTGCACTTGTGAAGGCATTGGCATTTGCTAGTCAGCCATCTGAGAGGATATTTTTCCAAGATCCTCCCTGCCAGCTTAAGTAACAGAAGTCTCTCTAAAGCCTTGAAAAATGTCTGTCCTTCTCCATTGACTAGACAGGAAATTTAGGCATTTTCTTCATTCACTCTGCAGAATTTAGGTGCAGATGAGCCCCAGCAAAGTCCTTCCTCTGCTTCCATCCTCTGCAACAGTGGGGTCTGTAAGTTTAATCTGAATTTCTGTAGGGGATTCAAAACTGTTGACTGGATCCATTTGGACCCAGAGCAATTCCATTAAGCCCTTGATGCCAGGGGTAAGGAACTGCTTTTCTCTCTCAGTATGCTGTACTTTTTCTTCTTCCCCTCTGCTTTACTGACAACTCTAGCATGTAGAGGGAAGCACTTGGATGCAGACTTGTGCTGCATGTCCAACTTGGTGCCGAATTCTCCAAGCAAGTGTCAGTTCAGATGGACAGTTCAATGTTGCTTTTCACCCTGCATCCAAGAAGAGTGGAAGGGAGCAGCCTCATGGCTGCAGCACTGAAGAAGCATGCAAAAGTATGGAGTTTGGGGCTTGGTTCTGCTCTTTGCCACAGCTTTTGTGTGTGCTATCAGATGAAGCAGCTAAGTCTGTTGACTAGAGAGATCTTCTGACCCAAATGCTGGTGTAGACCTCAGGCTCAGTGTACAAACTGGAAACTAGACGGGACCATTTTCACTGTATCTGTGCTTGGAGGGATGTATGCAATGGAGTAAACCAAAATATCTACAGAGATGGAGTGCTCTGCAGATGCCTGCTCCTTGTCCTATGTACTCTCCACAGGCAGAGGAAGCATTCTCCTGCCCTAGCTTCAGCAATGACTTCTCTTGAGGTGCTTCATGAAAAGGACTTGAGAGCTGAGAGTTTGCAGAAACTCTTGCTGAGAGTTTGTGGAGAGGAGAGAGGTGTGAGGGATAAAGAAAAACTAGCGCATATTTGTCAAGAAACCCAAGCCAAAAGGATTTATGTCAAGAGATTTATTTTTTTTTGGCAGTTATGAGAAATCACATAAAAAATAAGAAACACACATACTCATATATTTAAAATGGGGAGAAGGAGGTGGAGGAGAGAGATTCATGCTAAAAGGAAATTGTCAAGTTGGGAAGTATGAGGCAGAGAAATAAATGATATCCTACAGCCAGATAAACCACAGGCCAAGAGCAGTCCTGTCTGCAGATGGCTGGTGTAGAGGAGTGTTTTTGATGCATGCTGTCAGGCAGGACATAGCTGTTCACTAAATCCCTCTCTCTGCCCTTGCTGTCACGGTCCAACAGCTGCTCATGGAGTAGACAGCAGTGGTGATGGAAGGTGCTGCCATTTATCCCCAGCGGTTTATTACCAGCCCTTCATTCCTGCAGCAGAGAGGGAAACCTCTTCCTGTTTCTAACAGTCTGACATTCTATTGATTTACCTTGGTCAGCACTCCAGGACCCAATTCCACCACCCTTGATGAGTGAGAGAGCCCATGGCTGAGGATGTAGGAGCACGTGACAGGACCTGAGGACACCATGGCAACGTTTGCAGAGCTCACCTGACAGTGCCCCAAATCCCTGTTCTCCTCCAGGCATACGGCTCAGCTTTCTCACACCTCTCCTCCAGTTTCTTTGCTCTCCAAGTGCTACTTGTAGGAGTCGAAAGTGAAGTGATGGAGCCTGAGGGAAACAGGAAAATACAGTCTGTGTCTCTGAAAATGTAAAAGGGACCCTCCTGCATACTTTGTTCCATTCCTGATACTCATCTCTGTCCCCAGCTGAACTGCTATGATCAATTGCACTGAGAATTTTCCTCCATAAGGGCAGTGGAGATGAGGAAAAAGCTAAAGAGAGGGAAGGAAAGTGACTCCTATACTGCTAGCATGGGGGATTTTTTTCTGTATAACCTTTATTTTAGGTGACAAGGCTTAACATCTTCCTTAATGCCATTTGCTGCATTTCAGATCCACCCATCAGAGTCTGCACTCTTTGGAAGGTGGTGGTGTTTCCCTGTGTGGTATGTGCATGTTTGTTTGTGAATGCGTTAGGGATGCTGGCACTAAGGCAAGAACTTTCTAGCACTATTTTCCTCCATTGTAATGGCAGGAAGGGCTGGACATGAGCTCTCTGTGCTGCCCTGTATCAGTAACCTTAATAACTCCTTTCAAATCATTTTCCTAAGTACTTCTGGCAATCACTCTCCACAAGTGCCTGGACTGGACAGAGTTTTAAGAAGTAGGTTGGTTGGAATAAGGTAGCTCTGAGCTTTGCTGACAGTTATCCCTAGGAACCCCGTGAAGAGTTTCTGCAGCTACCAGAGCTGCTCTGAATTTGTAATGAATTTGAAAATCATGCCTCAAGCTCAGTTGACTGAGAGATAGTGTTTAATGAAGAGTCAACTGCAGCTAACACCAGGCCCAGCAAAGGAAAGTAGGGCATTTTGAATAGGTCCAAGATCTCCTCTGTTTAAACACTGTCACTAAGAAAATTCTAGTGTTCACTAGTTTTGACCATCTGCAGGAAAGCTACACCCAAGACAACTAAGGACACACATTTTAAGCTGAGTGGTTGTTCTATTTCCAGAGATTGACTGGGTGCTGGATTTTTGTATAAATTTATAGGTGCAGGAATTTAAAGACTACATGAAGATAATGTATGGACCTAGGAAGAAAAATACATAGAATTTTTCTCACCCATCTCCATCTCATAATTCTCTGATTCATCTTTCCTCTAATAAACTAACCATCTTCTGTAGAAATGTGGTGGCAAACAGATGGGCAGCATATTGTATCTGTTGTTTGTCAGGCACTGTTATACAGTTTTTCTCTATTGACCTGAAGAGTTAGCAACTATTTTTTTTTTTTGTTATTGTTGCTGTTCCTCAGTCAGATTTTAAGCTTTGTGGGTCAGGTACCATCATTTGGTCTGTGTTCCTGCAATGAAGGGCTTTAGGCACCTATACAGTGTAACAAGTTGGATTACGTCTACTGGAGAAGGGCAAATCTTTCC
>NW_010317817.1:18286-25413 GCF_000700745.2 Antrostomus carolinensis
TACATCCTTCGCCTACTTTATAATTACTAATAAGAAAAAAAAATCACTTTGAGTCTGCTGGACTTAAAGGACTTTGTTGCCGGTTGCATGTGTCAGGGTCTATGCGAATTGCTGTGGTACGCAACAGGAGCCTCAGTTTGCATAAGCCGTGCTTCCGTCCTTTGCCACTGGTCCTTCTCCATCACTGAATGCTATTTCCCATGAAATATTGAAATAGCTTGCAAGTTGTCCACTTTTCTGGAAGATTTTACTGTTTGTGAATCAACAGTTTTCTCCATTAAAAGTTTCTATATATTGAACGTTTTGGCCCCATCTTGTCTGAAAAATGTATGTTTTACAGGCTGGAATTCTTTTTTTTTTTCTAGTGAGGTCTGCTAGGAACATGTGTGGGAGATTTGGCTCCCTCCTTCTTTCCCCACAAAGTTCAAGTAGGTCAAATGCTACCGTTGATGATCTAACTTTAGCTTTACTCCATCAAATCTCCACCAGTTTCCTGGACTTGACTTTACAAGTCCTTTCATGTCACTTCACACTGTAGTGGGAGGAAGTGAAAATTACGGGCCACAGGCAGGGTTCCAAACTGTGCTCTCTCTTTCTCAGAAGAGGGCTGGCATCTTTCCACAGGCCTTCATTGTATTTTATAGCCATACTACAGTATTTAACAGCATAATTTAGTAAGTGTCAGTACTCTGTCGCAGAGTGTGGAGAAACTGTCTTATTCAACCTCTGACGACGTGTGCTGATTCAAATAATGCACTGTGAGGTAACATTAATGTTTTCTGGAAATGAAATTGGAGTCAGAAATGCCCCTATTGGTCATCAGCATAAATACTGGTGTCATCCTAATCAGCAAGAGGAATTCAAGACCTTTTGCCCTTGAAAGATGACTCTCTCAAGTTTTAGTTCATTTCAGACCAAATTAGCTACCCCAAAATGCAGACACACATTCCACTGCTTTACACCTGAGACATGGCTGGTTTTGTTCTGCTTTTCATGCCACACCTTTCCTAGCTTTTGCGTACAGATAGATAATTTATTCACTATAATTGCATACCTGAATTGCTTCTTTTCATTTATAAAATATAAGAAATTATTAAAGAAAATCAAAGTCCTTGACATGGAGTAAATATATATCCTAAAGGTGTTTGCAGAAGACCTGCTGCAGAGTTAAACTTTCACACCCTTCTAATGACAGTGCCTCTTTGTTCCTTGCACGCTTTGAATGCCTGGGGGTGATAGCTCTGGCTGGAATCCAAGACTTCCACCTGATTTAGGGTGTTCTAAGCAAGAAGAATGGAAAAACAGTGATTCTTCTGGACTGCCAGAGACCATTTCATGTTTACCTTGGCTGTGCAGCTACCATCTGTGTCTTACCAGAGTATAAGGGAGGTCAGCTGTCAAATGGCGTAAGAAGAGTCAACAGTTGCATCATAAGCTGTTCAGATACCATCTCCTGAAGAGATTTTAATGTGTTCTCGAGCCCAGAAGGCTGCAATAGTCCATCATAATTCCTATCAGCTGTACCAGACTTTGTACTCAGCACAAAAAACCATTGCATTCATGTCATATCATTCTTCATGTTTGCAGTCACAATGTCAAGCTCTTCCTGTGAGACTGGTTTGGCTATACTTTACTGGATTTTGACCTGTAACCAGGTCTAAGTTAAAGCTTACCCTGTATATCAGCCAAGCAGTAGCAACTGTTTCTCAAGTCACTCTTCTTTCAGCTTAGAGATGAGTTCTAGTGTCAGCGCTGTGCATGCATCATGTCTTGGCTTCAGTTCTCAGGTAGTAAGGCTGGACTTGGCCTGATGAGGGCAGCCAGTGATAAGCTATCCATGGTGCATGTAGGAAACTACCTCTTCTCCACTGGGTTGAATTGGAATTACTCTGTGGGGCAGAGTAGTTCCCCACATTGTGCACTGAAGTCCTTGTCCCTCTGTACACCCCAGCACTTCTTTGCATAAGTGTTTTTGTGCTCAGCACCCTCCTTACCCACATTGGTTTTCCTAAAAATAAACCCAGTCCAGAAAGGAGATGCAATAAACCTTGGTAGATCTACCAGGATGGGCAATGGTGAGGAGAGGGCTGCACTGGTGCCTGTCCCACTTCGTAGTTATAACTGAGATTGTGCAAATCTACCTGTATAGCCTTTGGTAGTTCTGTTTCATGAGAATAACAAGGGACATGGCCAGAAGACAGACCTGCTTTGAGTAGGAGGTTAGGTGAGAAAAACCTTCTCATCAGCATTCCTGTAATTTGGGTTCTATACCTGCTCTGTTGAGAAAGTTCAGAGGAGTGGTGTCCATAATAACATTGACACATCTATAGCAATCATAGATTCATAGAATTGTGGAGCATGTCAGGTTGGAAGGCACCTTGAAATATCACCTGATCCAACCTCTCATGGGAAAGGGAACCTAGATGAGATTATTTAGAACCCTGTCCAATTGCATCATGAAAACCTCCAATGACTGGGACTCTACCACATCCCTGAGGAGGTTTTTCAATGGTTGATTGTTCTTACTGTAAAAAATCTGAATCCTGTCTCAGTGCAACTTGTAGCCATTTTTCCTTGCCTACTCCATGTGATTTCTTATGAAGAGAGAGCCTGTATCTTCTTTGTATCCAACTTTAAACTGATAACACATTTCCTCTATAGACTTCACCTGAAGTTATCAAGGCAGGTAAGATAGGTAGTATTTGACAAGAATGAACTAGTTGGGCAATGGACCCTCTTTTGTATTTTTAAACGTCCTTGTAAACCTCAAAACCTATACAAGGCAAAGGCATATGTCATTTCACAAATGCGTAAAGTGAAGTGATACAACACAGAAACAGTGATGAGTAACACTGCCACAGGCTAAGCAGTGGTCTATACAGTCCTCTCAAGACGGCATGTGGCTTGATAACTGTCCAGCACCACCATCTGCAGAGACTGAAACTCAGTTTCTGTTAACAGGAACAAAATTAAGGTGATATTAGCATAATTAAAATTAGAAGAATCCTAGTTGAAGGATGATTGATGCCCATGGAAATCTTTGGATGGAAGCAGAAAAGGCAGGTCCAAGAATGTTGGCTCAGACTTTATTTACCTGCACAATTTCCCCAGGTACAGGAGGAAATGTCCTCAAAAAGGAAAAAAAAAGGTTTAATGTGGCTACTGACTGGTATTAAATAAATGATGCATGTTGGCAGAGCGATAGATGAGAACAGTGGAAAACACATTGTGAAAGGAACCAGAAGAATTGCTGTCATAAATCTCCCCAAACTATTCTAGTCAGAGAGAGGCTAAAAACTAAGCAGGTTACTGGGAGCATAAGGGGTCTTTGGAAGAGACCCATGACACTGTAGGTTCGTTGACACAAGTGTTGCCCATGTGTCCACCCTCTTGGAAGAGAAGCAATGGATGACCAGGGAAAGGAAAGGGTTGTGAAGGTGTGACATTGCAACGTGGGTTGTTTGGCTTTTGAGTTTTATTTTTTATGTGAGGTAGGTTAAAAGAGCTCCAGGTGTTCTCTGTAGAAAAAAAGAGATTAGAAAGCAACATTAATCAAGTTTACAACATATTCAAACAAGTAGATAAAGAGGAGAGAAAAAAATACTCTGAAATGTTTTTCTAATGAATGCATATTTTAGCTGAAGAATTCACAGGGGTCGACATGGAAAAAGACATGTATATATGCAAAACTAGGATTAGAAGACAAAGTGGGATTATTTTCAAAGCTCATAAATAATTTAACTGTTGGAAGAAAAATACAGAGGTTTCTGCTGATGTTATTGCCAAAGGAATGACTTCAGGCCTGATAAAGTAAGGGGCTAAAGGGAGTTTCACACAGAAGAATGACAGAGCATAGCTGTTTGTCTATTACAACTTGTCACACCAATCATGGTTTTTCTTGGGTAAAAGATGGGCATGTTGGGACAGGATATTCTGGCTTCTTTGACACACTAAAATGCCTGTATCCAGTGCTAAATGACCTTTACATTGTAAAAAAATTGAAGCTTCTTGTTGACTTTTGTGAGGTGTTCACTGAAAACAGTTATAAATGTTCCTATTAACTTTTTTTTTGCTGCAGAAACAGCCCATTGCTGAATGCTTTTGACAACCCCACTTGCAAAATTCCAGGAGGAGCTTTACAATGGACCAGGCACTGGAAAAAATTGAGGAGCAGAGTGCCTTCTTCATTTGCATTTCTAGTTATCATGAAAATTGTGCAACTTCATAGTGACCAGGGCAAGTCATATAAGAGCTTCGTTGTCTATTTTGCACATTAAATTATCAGTGCCATCATCACACCTACTCAGTCTCCACATCAGTCACTTTGTGCAGTTTAGTCATGCAGTCAAATGGCTGAAGTTCTCAAAGTCCCTGTTCCATATCACTTGTGTTCCTGCCAAGTGAGAATGACCGATAACTGCCCCTCTGGCTCATATTCCAGTTTCGTTTTATTGACTAGTCTATATTTGTCTTTGTCTTTGAAATAACTTTTCTGGAAAGGGAGAGAAGTCAGAATGACAGCCCTGGAACCTGCTGTCTGTGATCTTATGGTCTCTTTATCTTTACACACCTCAAGACTGTTGGCTGGGGTTCTCTACTGCTCAGCTCAGGAAAGGGGTGCAGAGAAACTCAGTGCTTCTCTTTGGTATGCAGAACCTGACCATGTGTGCACTCTCTGAGGCTATTTCAAATGGTAAGTACAAACCATGGCTAATCTGTTTTGCTTTCCGCTGCACTTGGCTTCTCTCAGTTACTACCTCCCATCTGAGATTTACTGGTTTCCATCCTCACCAAAGTGAACTGTTTCCTAATTCAGCCGGGCGTAATGCTTGGTCATGACTGTCTGTCCGTCACCTGTGGGACAGACAAGGTGAATCTGTGTGCACAAGCCCTGGAGGACTAATCCCTGAGAACTGGGATCTCACTCTCTTCTTGGTTTCTCTGCTAAAAATGCAACAAAAACACCAGCTGGGCTAATGGGCAGTGATATAGACCTCTCTGACCTAAGATCGTAAAAACATTTCACATAGGAAGGCTTACTGACCAGCTAGATGGCAAGCAGCTATCACTAGTGATTTGGTAGAGAGGCAAAGCAAGGTCCAGTCAGGCAAAGTTTGTCCTCTCACCTCAACTGCATAGGCCTCTACCCACTTCACCATTTGCAGTTAGTGGGGAGGGAGTGTTCCTTTAAATCTGATGGATGAAAATCCTCCCTAAAATTTAGCATTTGGTGGTATCAGTCCCTCAGTGGAAGGAAAAATTCCCCAGTCACCGATTAAACTGGATCTGAACTGTAAGTCTTTCAGGCAAGTGTGTTGCTTTACGTGAATTCTCTACCTCCAGGAAAATAAAACACCTTAAATGTCCATTATTTCACCCAAACTCAGCTCTCTCCCAATACTGCAAAAGCTTGGTAGTGAAGGAGAGAATATATTTACTTAGTAAGGCTTTAAGATCAGGCTTTCGGGCTGGAAACGGAAAGATATAAATAAAGCAGATATAGGACAACTCCCGCTTAAACTGCAGAGCTTAATCTGCAGAGCCACATAGCTCTCTATTTGTTCATTGTGTTTTGGTTTGGACTGCTCTGTGCAGACCAGTCATCAGAACAGGAGTTTTGACATTCACCCATCAAACCATCTCCTGAGTGGGGTGTTCACAGTGTGCAGAGGAGGCTAATAGCTGGTCCCACGCTTAGGGCCAGCCTGCTCTTCTCAGGTTGCTGTATGTCTCAGTCTAGTCTCACGTTTCTCCTCATGTTCTAGCTTGGATGCTTGCTGCTTATCAACTAGGAGAGGTATGCACAGGGACTGACATCCCCTTTGTCTTTGGCATTTGGGCTGTGGAACATTAATGTAGATGTTCTGGATAGCTGTCCCTTGGGGTTGGGAGAGCTGTGTTCTAAAGGGATAAGGACATCTGTCATCAGTTTCCTGGTTGCCTGCCCTGAAACCAAACCAGGCTGCTCCCCTGAGCCAACTCTAGACCACTTGTGTGAAATGTGATGCAAAGTGTTAGTTCCACGCTTATTGTGTGACATTTGTGTGCTCCAGCACACCCTGGGGTTGCTTCAAAAAGCAGCAACAACAGGACAGACCAAGAGGAAGGAGTTAAAACAAGGAAAAATTAGGCTGGCACTTTTCATCTGTGTTTATATGCCGCCGTAACAGTGGCTGGGAGCTTCTATTGGCTTGGCTTAAAAAAGATATTTCTAATGTCTAACACCTGATGACAGATGGTTCACCAATACTGCTAGGCCCATTGTCTCACTTAATAGCTCTTTGTTCTAGCTGAAAGAAGGTAATCTTTTCTTGTAGGAGTTGGTAGGAGGATCTGTGTACTATGTGCCTTCTGACAACCATTCCAGTTTTGGAGCTTGTTCTGTAGCTCACTGAAGTGGCACAGTCTCCCTTACGCTCCAGAGGAGAGACTCACAAAGGAGGCATCACAGTCATGATGCCTAATTTGTAGATACTTTGCTATCTGGTAGAACTCACAGCACTGAATTAGGCAATTGCATTCTCTGTGCTGCTTATGGAAAATTAAAGCATGCAATCTGATCTGCCTCAGAGGGTGAGGAGAAGTTTAGGGCTTCTGTTTCTCCAAGGAAGAGAGGTGCCTGTTTTTGGGATGTCATGCTATGGTTGCCCACTGGGGAGAGTTAACCCACCCACTCACCTGCTGTCTGCAAACTTGTGTGTGTATATCTCTTCTTTTTAAGATCTGAAAGCAATAGCTGCAACCCATCAATGGCTGTGCCCCAGGAGAGCGCCTTGAGCAGCAGACTGAGGTGTACCAAAGTGGGAGGCTCTGTCCCTTTCTCCCGGTGAGGTGTGCTGTGTGCTTACAATGTACATATGTTCATGGGAGCAGTTTTAGGAGCTTGGTCTCCTATGAGAGGTTATGGAGTTGTTTGTTCCCCATTTCCCTTTCTATTTCCACCTTTTAAGCAAAACAAGGCAGATCAATGAAAGGAGTTGTGAATGCTGCCCTGGACTGCTCTATGATTGTATGATCAGGGACATCTTCTGCATCATAGGAGTCTCAGGGGACAAATCTCAGCTTCCAGCTGGACAGAGGAAGATTCTGAAAGTGTGATTATTCATAGAATCATAGAATCATAGAAT
>NW_010317818.1:0-6252 GCF_000700745.2 Antrostomus carolinensis
TTCTATGATTCTATGATTCTATGATTAAGATCTGCAATGCTAAGCTAGAAGTCCAAATGTTTAACTAGTTCATGCCATAATGAGTTTTCACTGAAAAGATTAGAATATCTGTAGGTTTTAAAACTGTTGAGTTAATATACCAGTCAGATCTTTTTAAAGAAAAAGCCATATAACCTATTCTTTTCTTTACAAAAATTGACATACCTGTACTTAGTACAGGCATTTCCACTGCATTGAGATAAGGCACGAAAGAATAACGTTACAGTGAGAATCAGTGAAACTACGCAGGGAAAAGGTGTAGTAATGCTTCATTAGAAAAGGAGATTGGTGTGATTATTGCTTGTGCTTCTCTATTCTCTTGCATAGCATCTTGCTCAGATAATCCTAACTCCATTGTCTGCAGTGCTAGTAGTTGTAATATTGTGCTGTGTCACAGCTTCTGCATACTTACAGGCCTGGAAATCCTTTTTACTCAGTTGAGGCACTGAGGTGGCATGGGAGGTGTTTTCACACTGCCTGGGGGTGCTAGCCATTATTTTCATCCTATCTGGTGTGAACAGGTATGCAGTTTAGCAACTGTAATGAACCCTCTCATAGGAACATTAGGAATAATGAGCACAGGGAAATCACAGGCTGCGAAGTGTTAGTTGCTGTTCCGAGACTCAAAGTAAAGTGCATTAACAAGCACTTAGTAGTAGACATGTGCCCAGGGCCTGCCAACGTTCAAATTGAGGGATGTAATTAGGAACTATTTCCTACACTAATAACAGAAGAAGATAGTTTTAAACAGTACCCAGAATGTATTAGCAAGGCATGATCACTCCAGGATCTGCATTATCCTAGATGAAAATTATTCTCTTGAGTGCCTTCCGATTTTATCAGGACAGAATTAGTCCTGCACCCTGCACCTCTGGGACTGGCAACAAGCAAGACTTGCGTGAAGTGCTTCCTTTGCTCCTGTAGGAAACAGGATGGCTGACTGCATGCCTTGCCATCACAGGGAGAAAACATGAAGTTATTCAACTTCTTCAAGTACTGGAAATCAGAAGTCCTAGCCATAGTTGAGAGGTGGTTTTGATGATGAAACAGATGCCGCCTACAGTGAAAGCACCTCAAATAGGGAAGTGCTTTTATGATCAGTCAGTCCTTGGGCTTGATCCAGTTTTCAGAGGCACAAAGAGAAGCTTTTCAATGGCTGCACTGGGAGGAAGATCAGCCCTCTGATGTTTCCAGACCTATCAATTTTTGCTTTTTCCTTCCAGCTCTTTTTTTCACCTTTAGTTTATTCTAAGCTTTATATAAAAGCAAAGTTTGAGATACTTCAGTGAAGAAATTTTACAGCCATACAAAGCAAAGCTGACTGTAATGTTCATTTATCCCTATACATGAAAAGCTCCAATTATAATCAGCAGACAATCTTCACACATGAGGAATTTCAGGAGCTGAGGGTTATGCTGGCAGAGGGGGGACTTCTCCTTTCAAGTCTGCTGCATTGTATTTCTAATCAATTACTTGGCCCTTAATTGATTGACTTTTGATTTAAATGACATTGACTGCAATCCTTTCATTCTCTGCTCTGTTGCAGCTGTAGCTAGTGCACATCTGATTGTACTTTGAATGGGCCTAGCCATTTGTTTCCTGGGGAAGCAGAGCCTTATACAAAGCCCTTAAGTTTTCTTTGACTTCTCTCATTGTGTATTTTGCTGAAGTTACAAACACAGGGACATTAGTTTTGTGGCCAGCAGATCATTTGTTTTGTTTAAACATCAGTAAATATCTGCCATTACTGCTGCTGCAACTGCTAGCTATGGGTGTGAGAATATTTCATATTTAAATTAGCTGTGAAAATGAGACTAACTATTTTTAAGTATTAACCTATGATTAATACCTGAAAAGTCTGAATGAAGAGAAAATGTGTGATTCTGATGTCTCGTGGCTTAGGAAAGTAAGATAAAGCTCAGCATTGTGTGTTGTTTTGATTTAAAAATGTTAGAACTGATTTTATCCTGACTTGGCAAATGCCTGAAGTAGCATTTGGCTATACAAAGAGAGTGTGCTGTGTATCTCTATCAGTATTTTAGCATTAAAGCCCTTCTGACAAATAGCTAAGCCTCTTGCACAGCATATTGAGGTTCTGCTGTTGGAGTCATGCTTTGAGCTTATTGTCCAGCATTTGTGGCTTTCAAAGCTGCTAAAGCTGCAAGTTGATAATAGTGAAACTGAGCTCCTGTACTTTTTCATCAAAAACATCTCTTCAGTTCATTGATGAAGAACATGAACCACTGAGAGGCTAAATTACTTATCTATCCAGTACCACATGAGGACTCACCGGCAGAGGCAGAAAGAAAAAAGGCTCGTCACCTCTTCCAACTACAGGACTGCACTTACTCCTTACCTCTGTAGTGATCCATCACTGTGTCCAATTGGTATCAGTATGGTAAAGAATCTTTGAAAACATAAACAAGTGTTCAAAAATAGCGTTGGGAATTAATTCTGTGGCTTTGCCATACTTTTTTCCTATGCTTTTCATTTTTGATAGTAAGGTCAAAGATTATTTGCACAAAGCAAATATTGTTCCTCTGGATTTTTTTCGTAGCTGTTTTGTTCCTTTTGTGCAAGATACCTTCTTTGCTTTTTGACTTTTCCAGGGGAGTCAATTAAGGATTTGTCACCTTCCCTGCCTGACAGGATAAAATAGCAACTCCTAGTTGTGTCTCCTAGTATGGTACCCCATCCAAAATAATATCCTGGGGATGTTTCCTTTCTATCACATTTAAATGAGAGTAAAATTCATCTTGATTTCAAGTTTTACAACAGAAGTATTGGAGATTATGCCTAAATCTTCTTTCCAGCTTCTTTTCTTTCCCCCTACTTTCCTTTCATCTCCCGTGTCACTTGACATTCTTCCCTCTGAGAACCTTGATCTCAGTATTTATCTCTGCATGGTGAGGGTTTCCACAATTATATTTTAGTATAGCTCTTATATTTAACCAGCTGGTGTTATTACTCCAGGTGCTTCTGAGCAATAAACCATTAATATATGGGGGCACTTGCTATCAGTCCTGCTATCCGTGAAGGAGAGTCTTCAAGAAAGACAGCAACTGTGCATCTTCTCTTCTCTTGAGGGGGCAATATTGAACAGGTTTAAAAACAGAGACAAGCTTTTTGTGGGCTATTCAACGGGCTTGTATGAGTCCACTGACTCTGAGGCTTCCATAAAACCCACTGCCAGCTTTTTGTACAAGATTTTTCCTAATACAAGGAGATGTACCTTTGTACATGTTGTGTACAAGTTACATGATGTGTAAACCCAGGCCATTCACTGATACGTATGTGCTGTATGTGTATTTTGAGTCACAGAACAAGGAGATGCCATGGTGCTGTCCTGCTGCCAGGTAGACTATGTCATTTAGCAGAGCATCCTGCAAGGTAGCACATCTCCTTCACTTTGCCAGAATCTTTGTGCTCCCTGCTGAAATGGATGTCACACAGAGCTATGCCAGAAATAGGTATGGTGAGGATTTGGGTTCCACACAGAAACACTGGAGAAAGGAAAACCTTTTAGGTACACTGAAACTGAATATCTTATTTAAAAAAAAAAAAAAAAAAGTTAAGAGGATTGATTTATTTACCTTGTCATATATCAAATGAACTCAAGCAAAGGGTTCCTTTTCTTGTAGTCTGTAAGAATAACAATATGTAGTTTAATTTCTAAATGACATTAGTTTGAAAATAGAAATTTTTTTTTTTTTTTTTTCCTGTGGTCAAATACTCTAAGGATTCCAGATGCTTTTTCTTTCCTCATTGAAAGATTTTGCCAAGTTTGACCCTGAATCACATTTTTCATCCTATCTTCAGGACAATATTTGTCCTGAACTTCTATTTTTTTATTTATGTATTTGTATATATTTAAAAATTTACTGTTCACTGTACTTCTATAGTGGAAAATGTTCAGGGTATGACAGGAGGAAACCAAGGCACGAGAGGAATCAAAGTTCTTGATGTTCCTTTTTTTTTTCTTTTTTAAAAATAATTCTCTCTCAAAATACACTACATCATATTCAACAGAGTTTCATTGTGTTTTGGCAAAATCTCACTTTTCCAACCACATGGCACTCTCTGGCGAAACCTAATTATTAAAACATTTCCATATGTCTGTAAATAGCACAAAAATAGAATTAATACTCACCTTTTTGTACCTTCCTATCCCTTCAGTCTGGACCAGTCTGAAGTTTTGATGTTTTTACCACTGGAACTATATAAGTAACCACAGTCAGCATATCTAGCCTGAATTTTCTGAAGTGTGTGTTTCTGGTTTTGTCTCACATTCTCCCTTTCTTTGTTTCAATGAAAGGAGAAAGGTGGAGAACTGAGTTTACAAATATGAAAAAAAGGGAAGAAAAAAAGGAGGGTTTTACTAGGTAGAAAGTAACTTTATCATGTGCATAAGAATCACTGTTGAGCAAAGTGTAGGTAAGCAGAGCTGGGGAAGAAATAGTGTTGGGATGGTATGATAGGCTTGAGTGAAGAAACAGAAATAATTATTTGGAAAAAAGTTTTTCCATATGCCTCTTCTTGCCATTCTTCTCTCCCACAGGTTGTTGACATAGTCCTGAGGAGCTGACAAACTGTTAATAGTGCTTGCTTTTTTTCATGAAAATGTATCTCAGTAAAGATGGAGGGAACAGTGAAACTAGAAATACAATGGGTAAGCAGAATTCTGAACAGAATGAGTTTTAAAACCATTCTCCAAATCACTAATAAATGAGTTCCTTAAAATGTGAGAGATAGGGTAGTGTATCCTCTGTTTTATTGCACATCTAGCATGGACTGAGATATGCTTCATTAACTATTTTGCCCAAAGAGTCACTGATAAAATCCAATTTTGTATCCAATCTTTCATTTTAAAATATTAAAACAATTCTTCCTACCAGCAGTCACAGAAACAGCTGAATAGAGTGTCTCCTTCTACCGCCCTTTCATTCCTATACCTAAACCTGCTGCTCACGTTTAGTCCTGGCTTAAGAGGTCCACCAATACAGAAATTGCAATTAATTTTCATTTTTTGAAGGCATATTGTTTTTCAAGCAGCTCTTGGACCTTGTTTTGGACAAACTCCTAGACCATGTTTAGGTAATACGTTAACTCAGCTGTCATATCCCAAAGTATGGCAGTATGACAAAACAGAGATACTCACAGGGGCAAAATTAGACTTGTGGTTCAGTACTTTGCTGAGTGGGAGACAACAGTGAAGATAAAAGCAACTGCAGGGATGATCAGATCTTTACTGGCAGTAATTTGTGCTGACTGGGAGTATTTTCTGTCATGTGAGGACCAAACTAAGCTCTGCAAAAGTGAAGAGAATAATTAAAGGGGGCAGATAAATCCCAAGAAAAGATTGAAAAATAGATTTTTCTTTCCCTTTTTATCTTTTCTGGAGCTTTATGTTTTTATTGTAGAGGAACAAGCAGAAGGGAACACTCAAGTGCTTGAACCCTGTCTTGTAATAACAGTGTTAAACATCACAAGCACATTTTATGTCTACCCACTCAAGAAGGAAGGTAAACGTGTTTTGGAACTTCATACCCTACTCTGTCGCTCCAGGTATTTTTATGGTCCCTCTGCTATGCAACAGTCTGTTATAATTTATTTTATTATTCAGTGGCTTTTGTTGTGTAGCTTGAAATACTATATAGCATTGGAAAAAGAAATGCATTGAACATGCAGTGTTCAGTTAGCACACCCTCGTTTCTTTCAGTTCTTTATTACAATATATGGCAGACTTTTCCCTTTACTATTCAGAAACCTACAGAAATGAAATATTGATGGAAAGGAGCTATCAAATGCCAGCAGTAGTTAGTGAGCATTTAAATTCTCACGTCCAATCCAAATCTTAATGTAACTTTTACATTCCAGAATAAAATCTTGAAGCCAGTAGGTGCCACTGTGCTCAGTACCTCCCTGGGTTTGGCACTCTGGCCAGCACCACTGTGTTTCTAAAGAGCTCCCTCTTGTTCTACTTAGAATTTCCATTTCCCAGTTTTACCACCCTTCTATGATTGTCTCCCAAAGTTTTTCCTTTAAATTAAACAAGTATTTCACAAGGAAATAGCTAATGAAGATTTTATTTTAAGGTGGTTTTCTTAAACAGTTGTTCCTACAAGCTGGGTCTGTCACTGTGCTGTGTCAGCCAACCTGCTTGCTCTCCTGTTGAGTCCTTCTTGGAGTGGTCCTGGGGCAGATCAGTGCTGT
>NW_010317819.1:0-3874 GCF_000700745.2 Antrostomus carolinensis
GCTGTGGTGTGCAGTCCTGACAGCCCGGCTCTCCCCTCGCAGAGCTCCCGGCACTCCAAGCTGGAGAAGGCAGACATCCTGGAGATGACGGTCAAGCACCTGCGAAACCTGCAACGGGCGCAGATGACCGGTAAGTGCAACCTAATTGCCCGTGGGATGGGCTCCAGACCTGGGGATGGGGGGACTGGGGACTGAGCTGCTGACCCACCACTCACCCACCAAACCCTCTGCCCTCCAGCTGCGCTCAGCGCCGACCCCACCGTCCTGGGCAAGTACCGGGCTGGATTCAACGAATGCATGAACGAGGTGACACGGTTCCTCTCCACCTGCGAAGGGGTGAACACCGACGTGCGTAAAAAACGTCTCCTCAGTCACCTCTCAGCTTGCTTGGGCCAAATCGTGGCCATGAACTACCCACCTCCACCACCACCACCGCCATCTGGCCAGCCCGCACATCTGGCACAGCAGCCTCTGCACGTCCAGCTGCCACCCACAGCAGCCGGAGCTGTGCCTGTCCCCTGCAAACTGAACCCTGCTGAAGCCCTGTCCCCAAAAGTCTACGGGGGCTTCCAGCTCGTTCCTGCGACCGATGGCCAATTTGCTTTTCTCATCCCCAATCCAGCCTTCCCTCCCAGTTCTGGACCAGTTATCCCACTCTATGCCAATGCCAACGTCCCGGTATCCACAGGCGGTGGCTCGGGGAACGCAGCCGCCACCCCATCAGCGTCCCCGGTGCAGGGGTTGACAACATTTGGGGGCAGCATTGTTCCAGCGTCCCAGGCGGGGAGTCCCATAGGAGAGCGAAGTGAATCGGTGTGGAGGCCTTGGTGACTTGCCTAAAATAATTCCCTTCCACCCCAAAAAAAACCAACCAAACTCTTCTGTTGGCTCCGTTGTATGGAGCCCTGTTATGTTTGGGTTTTTTTTAAGCAGATTTAAACAGAAAGGAGAGGAGAAAAAAAAAAAAGGACCTCGCTATGAACATGTTATTTATTATTTTCAGAGGTTGGGATCTCGACTTGTATTTTTACTCCTTTAAAATGCCTTTATTTGAGATACTTTTTAAAAAATAAATGAGAAATAGTTTTGTAACAAATATTCAAAAGTATAATGCCAAAGTTGTTTGTATCCCGTTTGTTTGTGTGTGTGTGTATGTGTGCCTGTGTTGAAGCCTTCCAAAAACAAAAAGGAAAAAAAAAAAATTGCAGGTGTTTAAATAAATAAACTCTTTGAAATAGATTTATTTATTTTTTTTCCCCCACTTTCCTTGTATTTTGTTGGGTGAGAGTGGCCAGGGCCAAGCTCATCCTCTGTGTGCATCTCTCTCCAAAAAGTAGGAGTGAATTTTATGGCCCTAAATAAGGCTGTTGGATGGGATTCCTGGGGAAAAATAGTTTGGGGTGAGGTTGGGGGAGGAAAGTGATGGGGGTGTGGCAGTGTCAAATATCTCTTGAGAGCTTTGCCAGTGTTGTGTTCCCACTCAGGAGAAAAAAAGAAGAGATTCCTAAAAATCTGCTCCTGTTTGCTACCTGCTCCTGGAATAACTTTGGATTTCCCTGTAGGGATTGCCTGTGTGGGGCTGGCGTTGCTCAAAAGTTACTATCTTTGCCTACAAAAGAGGCAAGAGAGTCTGTCCCTATTGTGAGGAGGGTAATTAGAAGGTATAAAGGGTCTCATCGAGTATGCAGCGGGCTCTTTGGGAAGTTGGGAACCCTATTGAAACGCCTGGGAACTCGGAGCTGAGGGTTAATGTGTGTCTTTTTTTTTCTCTCTCTCTCATTGACAGGGCCAGATAGACTCTGATACTCAATGCTGTTGTAAATTCAATTGCCTGGCCTCACAATGCCCACCTCATAAAAGAGAATAACTTGGGGTTGTGGCTTTTTTTTTTTTTTGCTTTTTTTCCCCCCCCCCCCTTTTTTTTTTTTTTCTTCCAGTAAGCAAGGGAACTGAGGAAAAGACAGTTTTGCCACCCATTCTGACTCACTCCCAGTACTTGAATCCTGGCCAAGTGGAAGCAATTGCAGCCTCACACGCACAGAATTAACCACTTCCAATTGTCACCAATTAATAAGGCCCGTGGTGTGGAGAAAGACCATTAAGAGTGAATGCCAGGGTATGGAAGGGAAAGCTTTGTGTGTGCTTTGCTCCAAATTTATGAGGTGGGGCTATCGTGTAATCTTCCAGAGAAAAGCCAACTGATGACATGTGTGCACGTCGAAGCCACATCCAGAGGTATAACCCATCTTGGCTGGGCTTCCTCCATCCTCCAGTCTGTGGGATCCTGGTAGGAAAAGCTGATTTTTCCTGATCAGCTTCTCAAGACTGAGGGGTTTTCCTGATCTTTGGACTAGGTGGGTTGAGTTGTGGTGGGACCGGTGGTGTTTTACAGTTCAGAGGATGTTTGCAGAACATCCCATTAATACAACAGACCCAGGGATTTTATTTTATTTTATTTTATTTTATTTTAGAATGGAAATACAATTTTATCTTTCAAGGTCTAGTTCTATTAGCAATCAGGTCGCAGCTCCTGTGAGAACATGGCATTGTGTATGTGTGTGTGTGTTGGGAGGAGTATGTAAAGCAGATTATCTGCTTTCTGAAGGCTTTTTACACCTTTATGAGATTTTTGAGATAAGAGGAGTGCAGGCTCCTTGGAGCCTGGTACTGATCCAGCCCAGCAATTCCTCTGCACCAAAGCGTGGGCAATCGATCAATGCTGAAAGTTCTCCATCCCACAACTAGAACTAGGTATCCATTTGAATCAGGAGGTTCCCAGGAGGTTTTCTTATGCAATCACAGACATAAAATCATGTTACAGCAATTCTCTTCCATCCCCCACAGTCAGTTACTACCCCTCCTCTTCTGTCTGAAGAAGGCTTGGAAGAGCAGATGAAAGCCTGCCTGTCGCCTGCCTGTAAGTGTATCCCTCCCTGGGGCCAGCACCGGGTCTCTGGACTCATCCCTCACTACCCATTTCCCTCCAGATCCCCCCCTTCAATTTGCCAAATTTATTGACAAGGTACCCAGGCCAAAAGTGGAAGTGCCAAGCGCTACGCTGCTGAGTTCAGGCACAGAGAAGAAAAAAAAACACAAACCCAAAAAACCCTCTTTTCTGAGTGGGTTTTAAATGCTCGCAGCAGTGCAAACACAACACGCACCGCGGCGTTCCTTTGGGACCTTCCTTTCCCAGCACCAGAGATGCAGTCATTCACTGCTCTGCCTCTGAAGTGAGACCCTGAAATGCAAACATCTGATGATACCGCTGTCATTTCAGCCTCCACCGAAACTCTGCAAGAGCTCCAAAGGTCTGTGCCTGGGTCCGGGGAGTGCAGAACCTGGACACGAGGTACACGCCAGAAGCTCAAAATCCATCTGCAGAGAGGGATGGTGTTGCTATTAACTCCAAACCACTTCAGGAGATGTACAACATGGGTTCAATCACTGTGTCTGCACCCAGACTCTGTTCTTCTGCAACTGCTCTTCTGGCTTTGCTAGGTTAGTCCTCTATTCCTATTTGCCGTGCTCTTTCAAAGCTTTTTATCCAGCTGCTTTTCCAGATGGGGTGAAATTTGGTCTTATCCCTTTAAAGGTGCAGTAAAAGAGCAAAGTGTGCCTCTGCTGAAAGGTGAAAGTCCACAGGGATGGACCCAGCTCCAAGGCGATAAGGGTTAGGCAAACTGCGGGCAGCCAGAAGTCCATGGCCGTCATGGCACGAGCTGGGTGTGGTGGAGCAAAGTGAGGTGGGAGGAAGACAGCGGTGAAACCTGGCTCGCTGTGATGCCTCCTTCATCTGAACCCTTGTTCCAAGGGAAAAGAAGCGGGGCTAGCTGTTAACTAGCCACCTCCAAAGCCAGCAGAAGGTTAACCCCAG
>NW_010317819.1:3884-8473 GCF_000700745.2 Antrostomus carolinensis
AAATGTCGGTGAAATGTTCAGCGGTAGTTCAGATATGTCTCCAAAGTACTGTGGTCCCAACAGGCATCTCCTGAGAAGTACTGTTGGGTGCAAGGAAAGAGGCTCCAGCAAGGCTCTGGGTGAGAAGCAAAGTCCCTTTGAGCTTCTGGGCTGGCCCATTTCACCAGCCAGCAAAGAACCACCTGAGAAAAGCACCTGAGGCTTTGGCTGAAGACTTTTTCCCTTCTCACCTCCTGCTCTGGTGCTTTTGTCTCCTTCTGCTTATGATTTTCCCAGAGAGGAAATTTTCCAGGGGTTATCCTCCCACCTGTGCTCTGCTCCCTGCCTCACACAGCTCTTCCCATCTTCTCCCCATTATTCCACAGCCAGCCTGGCATCAGTCACGGAGAGGAAGATGAGGGTATCTCAAACCCCCTCACCCCAGCACACACCACCTCATCCCTTCGGATTGTACATCCCAGAGACCCTCCAAGGAGAGGGAGCTGTTCCTCTAGCTCAATGGATGCAGCCAGATTTACTCAGGCTGTTAAGTTGATTAATTGAAATGAAGTTCCTCCAGAGAATCGGCGTGTTCTTTGAGGTCAGGGTCACAACACTGAGACGCTTAATCAGATCTTTCCATTTAGCCCCGCTTAGGCAGGCTGGAATGCAGGCTCTTTCAAAGCCGGGCACTTGGCGCCAAATTTCTGCTCTGCTATCTTACCTCTTCCATTACATTTAACCACCACATCCATCATTATAGAAATAAAACCCAAGGCTACAAATCCAGCTCAGGTGATCTTTCCGCAACCAAAGCCGGTAGGAAAAACAAAACAAGACAAAACCAAAAACCAAAAAAAAAACAAAACCCAAAAACCCCAAAACAACAACTCTGTCCAAGCTTGATATTGCTGTTGTTTTTAAAAAGCAATGCAGAATGATGCAGAAAGGGTAACTGTCACTCCACGTCGTTCCTTTCGGAGGAAGGGGGCAGATGTTTCTCTGCGGATAACAAATTCCTTTATCTGACTGAAGCATTTCTCTGGGGAAGGTGGAGGAGGTTATTATAAGGTTACCCTCAACTATTGTTAAAGAGAGGGATTTTCATTGCAATTCAAGAGCCCATCATATTACCCAGAGATAAATCACTCCTGGATGGCTACGGAACAGCTCTTACCCAACAGACAAGCCAGATCCCACACGCATTAAAAGCACTGAGAGTTTGGCCATTGTCTAACTGATCAGCCAGAAGTTTAGCGTATCCAATTAGCACGTACACTTCTGCAGACTTCTTCCATTCCTACTCCAGTCCCTCTAAGCAGAAGGACGTTTCTTACATCTGAATGCATTGATTGAAAGGAATGTAATTGTTCCCATTTCTTTATTCCATCAGACGACGTGGGGGCCAGGATCTCCATTTCCCTGTCCAGCAAGGTGTTTATCATCTCAGTGGCAGGATTAAAAGTGCCATCTATGTGCATGTGCTGGATAAGCAATTAAGGAACCCCTGAATTTCTTAGTAATCCTGGCTGGTGTGGGGTTGTTCCCCCCCAAAACCAACCCTTCCCCATTCACTGCTCTAAAGTTTGAGACAACAGCCGCAAAGTGTAGTTTATATCTATGAGATGGGGATTTTTATCACTCACAACCAGGCTCTGCAAAAGGTATCAGGGCTTTAAGGAAGTCTAATCTGCAAGAACTGCTGGTTTGCTCTTTAAAAATCAACCTCTTTTAGGTACTTTAAACTGATCAGCAACATAAAAAGTGTCTTGATAAGGTACCAGTCCTTAGCAAAGTTTCTAAAGCCTTGACAGTCTGTTTTTAGCTTTTGTTTTTAGCAAGTCCAGTCCCACCAAACTCCTCCATCAGTTGGAGATGCCTCTTCACAAGGTGGGACTGTCCCACTGGGCACAAACTGGGTGGGAAATGGCCACAATTCTTGCTCCTCCACAAGTGTTTCAGTTGGAAAAGGTTCCTTTACATCCGCAAGCTCCTCCCTCAGTTGGAGATGCCTCTTCACAAGCTGGGACTGTCCCACTGGGCTGGTCACAAACTGGGTGGGAAATGGCCAAAATTCTTGCTCCTCCACAGGTGTTTCAGTTGGAAAAGGTTCCTTTACATCCTTTTAAGTAACCTATCTCACTTTGGAGACAGCACAGAAAAGTCTATGGGTATGTAGGAATATATCCTACAGTGGGTTTCTACCAAGAACTACCCTCTTGTTCATACTTCTTGAATAGTAAAAAAATCAACCGTGCATCAGGTTATTCCTTACTCCATCAGACAGCAAACAACTGGCATCTGTCTTTGCACTTCTTGTTATTTTCTGATGTGTTCACATGAGGTGACCCATCCTTTCTTCCCAGCTGCTTGCAGGATCATACACATCTGGATGTATATGGATGATGTCCACGCAGAGATGAGCAGTTTTTCTTTCTGCCTGTTTCAACAGCAGAACTTTTCTGAGGCAAATATTTGTAAACAGATTTCTTTTCAAAGAAGAGAAAGATTTCAAGGCCAAAACATCAAAAATCAAAGACTGTGGCAGATGGGAAGAAGGCATGAGAATCCACGTAGGTTTAACAAAGACTTAAGGCAAGGTTTCTGAGCAGCCTGTGGGGTTTTTTTGACAGCCTTTGGGTGCTAAAACAGCTGACAAATCCTGAGTGCAGAGGCTCTGCTACCGGTTCCCTGTGCCGTACGGAGCGACAGGGGCAGGTGAGGAACTCTTGAGCAGCGTGGGTGGGATGGTGCGAAGGCAAAAGCTTTCCCCAGACATCTCAAATCAATTAGCAGCATTTCGAAGCTATATTTAACTCTGTTTCTGAAAGCAGGCAGGTCTTGGTTTATAGTTTTCTCATTAAGGCTGTTTACATGTCTAGAGATTTTGTTCTCCCACCCCCAAATCTGGAGAAGATAAAACAACTATGAAGTACTCTCCTCACAAAGGGGCAATGGATTTTCTCTGTGAAGAAGCAACAGTTTGGAGAGAGTGGCTCAGATTCTGATCTTGTGGTTGATGTAATTGAGTTTAGAACCTGGTCCCTTGTATAGCAGGAGGACAAAAATTAAAACAAAGTTCTCTTTATGAATCATAAAACCAAGTCCTGACCCACTGTGACACGCTATATGTGTCACAGGATTTTTCACAAGAGCAACCGTGTGAAACCAGAGTGACCCACCCAGATGTATTCAAAATACGGACATTTTGCATCCTTGATGTTCCTCTTCCATTTGCCCTATAACCTTCTTCCCTCATAGCCCCTAGAAAGCCTTGTGCTGTTATTTGGTGCTGCATGGATGTCACCTCTGATGTGAGGAAGGCTGCGCTGAGGGCTGAGCTGCTGTAGGGTCCCCTCTTGTATCTTCCAGTCCCTCTGCATCCTTGATCCTGGGGCAAGAGATGAAGAAGTGATAAGGTGGAACAAATCCAGCTGCTAACAGCAAAGACAGTGACATGTGTCATTGCTGCTGTCACCTGCACATGGTATGTGAGCATCAACTCAAACCTCCAGTCAACGATTGGGACCTTGCTCTGCAAGACATTGACACCCAAAGAAATTAGAGAGGATGTGAAGAATGGCCGTAGCCAGCCAAGTCATTTTGTAGCGTATTTTGCTTTGTGAACAGCTTTTCCCACTCTAAGGCCAAATGGGAATGATCTTTCCATCACTGCTGACCATCCAAAGCGTCATTGCTTTCTGTGCCTAACGACTTTGGAAAGACAACGGCGCAGAACTGTACGCAAAAGCTATGAGACGACACAAGCTGCTGCTTAAGATTCAAATAGACTAAGACACATTTATTGCCCAGTTATTTTTAGTGGGGACCAAAGTGTAGTGACATGATTGTGAAGAGAATAAATTCAACTGCCTTGGAGCAACTCAACTTGATTGGGAAGAGCAAGCTGCTAGGCTTGCTGATGGTTCCACCTACCAATGTGACCTGTGCTACAGACCTCGCTGTCTTTCCCCCTCCTGCCCAAGTGGACTATCCTTCAGTAGCAGTGTGTTTACAAGTCTTGAAGTGCCCTGGCCGCTGGCTAGAGGAGAACTGAAGCTGACTGTGCCCCTCACACACACATGATGCTGGAAGCACAAGGTCAGCCCACCAACAAGAGACACAGCGATGTCCTTTAGAAGCTTTTTCTTCTTTCCCATTGCCATTCACTTCCTACTGTTAAAATACCTGACAACATCTGTTCGTGGTTGGTAGCTTTCAAAAGGTAGCAGATCAAAGTGTTGGCAAATACTATTCTTAAGTGGAGAATTATAAAGCCAGTTGTAGATTGAATTCTGCTTTTGCTGGGTTTAAACTTCTCCTGAGCCAAATGAGCTTGTTATGATTGAGTTGCAACTCTAAACCTCACTAATTACAGTCCAAACAAACCTTTGGGTCTCTTCACCAGGAAATCAAAACACAAGGGTTGTGTGGGATGAAGGAAGCTATTTTTATGATCTGCCTTTAATATCTGTTTGATACTCAGTGTTATAACCTGACCTCTGTGTTCATAAATGAAGGTCTGCTTGGCTTCCAAAGGTATCTCCATGGGCCAGTCCCATTCCTGGGGTCACAAAAAAGTCCAGATACGGGTATTACTGCTCCTAGTA
>NW_010317819.1:8510-11971 GCF_000700745.2 Antrostomus carolinensis
AACAGGCTGATAGATATTAGTGCAAAAACTCCACTGGCAAGAATCAAAATCCAGCCCAGAGTCACTAGTGCTATAAAATAGATAGAAAAGTTTGCAGGGGACCTAAAACCAAATTCTTCCTGAGACAAATTGACTCCAGGCCACGAATTTGCATCCTTGGAGGACAAAAGTTCTATCCCAGAGAACATGTAGCTTTTCTATCACACTTTAGATGTAATTTTAATTCCAAATCTGAACGGAGAGACTTTCAAAGGTCCTTGGGAAGAAAAAAGTTATGAAAAATATTGTTCTGGAAACAATCCTTTTGTCTAAGATGTGTCATAATAAAACATCTCAGCGTTAAAGCATTCACATGAAATAATATTTATGGTATAAAAAAAAGAAAAACAAACTTAAAACCCTAAACAATTCATTTAACAAGTCACTGTATTTTCTTACCACTTGAAACTTTACCCGTGGACATCGACTGGTGACAGATTCATTCCCAAGTTCTCCTCTGTTTTGCAGACAGCTGATCTCTCTGAGGTGAACCACACTGCTAAGGTTTATCGGGTCCTGAAACGTGCAGCTCTTTGGGATCGTATTGCCTCGAAGGCCCGACTCCAAGTTTATCAAGATTAAACTGGAGTCTTTCCGTTCCACTGATTTCTATGGCCAGTGAACTCGTATGTGAAATCAATTAAGAGGTAACCCAAACTTTCATTTAGAACTCATCCCAACTTTCTTTTGGCTGACAAGCATGGGTCACTTGTTACTTCTAATTTCTTTTTTCCACCTGGTTATTTGCAACAGAGGATTTGGGTTGGTTCTTATGGAAAATAAGAAAGCAAGAAGCCAAATGAAAGATCTCTGTGTAAAAATTTGTTAAACCACCGTATCTTGGGGCTTTCTAAGGAAAGGCTGTCAGAGGTCTGCTCCTCTGCAGTGATTTTCTTCCCATACTCTGTTTCTTTGTGAACCTGCTGCCTCAAATTCCTTCAGAAGAGTTAGGACAGAGATGGATATAGCCTGTTTTTATTTGCTGACCCTCCAGGATTTGTCTGACCAAGGTCCATCAGCCTCCACCCCCTTCCACTGTCAAATCCTATATCTCAGCTTAACAGGGATGCGGAAGAACGCGTGTGTCTGAGACTAGCTGAAAAATGATTTGTTCGAACCAGCTCATAATATATGGATGATGGAAGCCTCCCACTGATGACCTGTCAGGCAGCACTCAGGACTGGGTGCTGGATGGGATGACACGTTCACAGATAACAAACTTTGCTGTCAATCACTGGTGTTGTCAGACGTGGACCTGACGTGACAGCTACGGTTAACAACAGTTTTGATTGACGTGTCTACGAATTGCAGAATATGGAATGTGAATAGAAACAGGACTCATCTCCAACTGGACATAGCCCTCCTCGTGCATTTTAAAACCCAGGGCAAAAAGCAAGTTTGAAAGCACCGTGGGCAGAGCACTTTGCCATAATGCTGTGTTGGCATTCGCTTTGATTACCTGCTGGGGAACCTGAAGCTCATTGCTCTGTCTTAGGGCTGTTTGATGGCAGTTGCTAATAGGATCTTGATGGAAAGGCCAAGTGCTGTAGGTGGTAGGCAGGCTAGCACTAGCCTGGCATCGTCGTAAGACAGCCTTGTGCTGACACTGCAGACTGCTGCAACGTGCAGGGTTCCTCACGTCACTCACTCGATAATGAGCTGTCTCTTAATCTCGCTGCTTAGCCCCAGGACTGGCTGCTTCCTCGAAAACTGAAGCAGCCATCTCACTCCATCGTGGAGGGCAAAGGACCCTTTGGTGTCTGCTACCACACTTATTTCTGCGTGTGCTGTAGTGCTGCCCTCTCTGCACTTGATACCTCTGTCAGTGGGTCCAACTTCACTGTCTGGGGCCACCTGTATGGCCAGGGGTTCCCAATTTGGAGAGCACATCGTTCTCTAGAACAATAGATGCTCCTGCTTCTTTCTCTCAACAGAGCTGGTACCTGAGAAGATGCAGCCCAGGAACTCCAACCAAAGCTTTAGGTTAAAGCAAGGAGCACAAGGCCAGAAAGGATGGACAGGGACAGGCAACTAAAGCAACTTCTGCCATTTTTTCTGGCAATAGCCCAATTCATAGAATCGTTTGGTTGGAAGAGACCTTTGAGATCGAGTCCAACCCTACCTGTCCACGACTAGACCATATCTCTGAGCACCTCATCTTTTAAACACCTCCAGAGATGGTGACTCAACCACCTCCCTGGGCAGCCTGTTCCAGTGCCTGATGACCCTTTCAGTGAAGAAATTTTTCCTGATACCCAACCTGAACCTCCCTTGGTGCAACTTGAGGCCATTTCCTCTTGTCCTGTCACTAGTTACTTGAGAGAAGAGCTACAACCTCCTTTCAGGTAGTTAATTTCCTCATCCTGGTTGCCACTTCTACAAGTCCCACACTGAAGGAGTGTGTTTCTTCAAGCACGCCAGGCTGATGCTCTGCAGGGTTTGCTCCAACGCTTTTCCACGCCTGTTCTCTCTGCTGCTTTTCCTCTCCTCTCTGAACCTTCTCAGTTATTTTAGGCGAGTGACGGAATCCAGACAGGTCTGTCTCCCGGGAGGGGAGCGGAGGGTGGTGGAGCAAGGCAAAGGAGGGGAAGTCAGCTGGTGAATCAACAGCAGGCCAAGGCATGCTCTGGGACGTGGCTTCAGGGAAGTTATTCATCTTGTAATTCACCCTTGGGTTCTCTTGGCCTCATTTTCCCATCGCTAGGTCTATTATTGCAGTCATTGTGAAGGTATCCTGTCGGAGCTGTCGGGTTGGGAGTGGCCCACCGCCCCGCTGGGAGAGGGCAGAAGGCATGGGAAAGTGTCAGCCTGCCAAGATTGCACGCTCGGAGCAGAGGCTGCTCGCCTCAACACTGGAAACTTGCCGGTGGCAAATTGTTAATGTCATTACAACACTTACACAGGAGCAGCAGGTTTTGCCTATCAACCTGCTGCAGGCAGAGGAGAAGGAGAATGGGGAGGGAGGGGGGTAGGGAGAAGGGAGTGGGCATCCGGAAAGGAAAAGCAGTAGAAAATCACTGGAGAGTCTGTGGAGCCACCACTAAGAGCCATGTGCTCCTTCTGCTGGGTAGTTTAACAGGATCCATCTCCCATAGAGGCATCTGGGGCAGAAATGCTTTAGAAGGAGCACGGATGGGTTGTCTGGGCTGAACTTCCCCAACAAACCTGCAAATGCTGAAATATAAGACTCAAAGGGAAAAAGAACAAGGCAGCAGGTCTCTTTGGGGTGTGTGGGATGCTGAGTGCTCTCCCCAAACCCATTGGGGTGGGGAAATCCATCCACACCCACCAGCTGCTGGGACCAGATTAGATGATCTCCAGCGATCCCTTCCAACCCCTACCATTCTGTGACCCCACTGTGGTGAAACCAAGGGGTGAGCCAGATCCTGGCTGGTGCTGAGCACCTGAGCCTCTGTCTGCCA